>NC_142803.1:23453076-23484962 GCF_049724085.1 Artemia sp. Qi Xiang Cuo | reverse complement strand
CGTTGTTGTTGTTGTTGACACACTTTGATTACGCAATCAATTTCTCGGAAAGTCACTTCCCCTTCGATTACGCAATCAAGTTCTCGGAAATCCACTTCCCCATCTATTACGCAATCAATTTCTCGGACATTCACTTCCCCTTCGAGTACGCACTCAAGTTCTCGGAAATTCACTTCCCCCTCGAGTCCTAGATCAATAACATTGTTCCCGTTAGAATTCAATGCACTTTTGCAACCTTCGCCCTGGAGCTATTATTGTGCGAATACGTAATCTTTCTCCCTAGGGACTCTACGATCATATTGTTTCATAATTCCCCATGCTCGTGAATCAATAATTCCCCCATCGATTATGTAAATCGTCCCTCATGTCATTCGCACGTGGCCAAACAACAACAGATCGATTGACCTTGACACACCCACATTAGACTCGATCGATAATCCTTGAATAAATTATGTCACCCAACGATTATGTTAATCAGCCCTCATGTCATTCGCACGTGGCCAAACAACAACAGATCGATTGACCTTGACACACCCACATTAGACTCGATCGATAATCCTTGAATAAATTATGTCCCCAATCTATTATGTAAATCAGCCCTCAATTCAGTCGCACGTGGCCAAACAACAACAAATCGATTGACCTTGACACACACACATTAGACTCGATCGATAATCCTTGAATAAATTATGTCCCGTCAGCATTAAACTAAATTGTAGGTGGCAGCAGGGGTGCGTGACACGATTCAATAAGGCCCTTCTACTGACAAAAAGAAAAAAACGAAAAAAGAACAAAAAAAACTGAACAACACCAAAAACTACCATGCCAATCAAACTAAATGAAATAAATAAATTGAAAAGGAAAGATAGAGGGGAAAAAAGGGAGGAGAGAACCAACTGTTTAGGCATAAGATGTGGTTAGTTAGCTGTTTTTTAGATTGTCCATAGGAATGACATAGCCGAATTTTAATTGGTAGGGAATTCCAGATGGAGGCACAACATAAAACTGGTTTGAAGTCTGATCTAATAGTTTTGGTGTTATGAATGAAAATATCCATATCATTTCTGAGAAAAAAAGAAACAAGATTCAATGCGTAATTCAGAATTTAAAAGATATAATTGTTTAAAGAAATCAGGTAGGAGTCCACGACAATTCTTAAAAATGAAACAAGAGGAAAAAAGATGTATGTGGATTGACCATCCAATAGATTCATGCTGAGCTGGTCTGTCAAATCAGACACTAATTTAATTACTTTCTTGTAAATTTTGAAAACAGGAAAGGTGAAAGAAGAGAATGTTGATAGCCATACTGTTGGACAGTAGTATATATAAGGTTGAATGAGAGAGTGAAAGAGGATCTTTATTATTGAACCAGGGAAGCAATGACGAAGCTTCCGAAGAATTCCTAGGTTTCTGGAGAGGTTAGGTTTCACGAAAGTACAGTGATGTTTGAAAGAGATATGTTCGTCCAGTAAAATACCCAGGAATCGAACATGTCTATTAGGGGGACGAGTTATATCACCATGAGTGGTAGAAATAGATTGAACCAAAGGACAAGAAGTATCTGGAAAAAATAAGTAGACTAGATTTAGCTAGATTTAGGGCAAGGGGATTTGCATCAAACCAAGCAAAGGTTCTTTCTAGAACAGAATACACTTTCTTGATAAGGGAAGAATCATTAATTTCTGAACGCCCAAGAGTACTATCATCTGCAAATGCAAATAGCACTGGATCTAGAGCGGCGTCACTAGGTGGAACAAAACTGTGATCACAAATACTACAGCAACTTCGTTTAGTTTGTTCCGATACATCAATAAATAGATCATTGATGAATATAAGGAATAAAACAGGTCCTAGGATAAACCCTTGAGAGACACCAAAATCAACACGGAATTGATCGTGAAGCTTGGGGTCAATACTGATAGACCTTCCAGATAAATAAGTTCCAAACCAATGATAACTGATTCCCCGTATCCCTATGTGCTCCATTTTGGAGAGTAGGATAGTATGTGATATGCTGTCAAAGGCTTTTCTGACATCAAGGAAAATTGCAGCTGGAATTCTACCCTCATCAAGTGCCTTGTGAATGAACTTCAGCAAGGCCATGCAAGCATGTTCTGTTGAGTGTTTAGGGCGAAAACCAAACTGATTGTAATGGAAAAATTGATGTTGTTTTTATTATTAAGAAACGACAGAAGTCTAGAGTACATACAATTATCAAAAATTTTACTAAAGGCTGATAAAAGAGAAATTGGTCAATTATTAGAAGGATCATCTCTAGAACCACCCTTATGAAGAAAAACTAATCTGGCTGATTATAAGGCACTAAGAAAACTTCCATTCACAAATGACAGGGTCACGTGAATGGTGAAATTAGATAGAATAGAGGGTAGAATAAACTTTAAAGCCTTGGCAGGAACTTGGTCAGGTCCACAAGAGGAAGATCCTATTAACTCAGAGACGATTCTCTGGACTTCAAACTCGGTAACCGGAGACAAAGCCATCGATTTTTGACAAGAAGGACCGAGATACTTTCCAAAGTCCCTGGTAGAAGAAGCACTAACCAAAATATCTTCTGAAATTAATTTCCTACTTGATGCAAAGTAAGAGCAAAATTCATCCATTATGATCTTACTAATAGTTATCTCTACCCCCTTAGACATTAATTTATTTGGCAAGTTATTTCTTTTATAATTGGGATGAAGAACTGCGTTTATAAATTGCCAAGTTTTTCTCATATTCTTGCCGAATTTAGCGAACGTCTGGGAGTAATAAATATACTTGGCTTTACGAATTAAGGAATTCAATAAATTTCTATATTTTTTTTTATACCTTTCAAGATGATGATGAGAGTTAGAGGATTTGAATGCCTTCCACAAGTAAGTCTTTCGTTTAGTGCTCTTAAGAAGAGCTGAAGTCTTCCAAGGGGCACAAGGAACTTAACGCGTGGAGCTTTTAGCAGCTGAGGTTACACAGCTATCAACAAAGGCCTGTTTGACCACATCATAGAATTAATTGAAAAGACTATCAACAGACCGACTTGAATCGGTGAGAAACTCCCAGGAGGTGTCAGACAATCGAAATTTAAACTGTTCGAGTTGTTGCTGTTGGTAACGGAATGGTCAACTACAAGTAGGGGTAGGAAATGAAGGTAGACCGGACATTGAATAGTTTGTAATACATGGAAAATGGTCAAAGATATCAGATATGATAACAAAGCTCGAATTAGGCATTAAAGTTGAAAAAATATTGTCGATTAATGTGGCAGATGTGTCAGTAACTCTAGTAGGAATAGTGATACAAGGAAACATATTAAAGGATAAAGCAGAGGATAAAAAGTCATAAGAAGTCGTAAGTGAAGTTTTCAACAGGTCAATATAGAAATCTCATAAAAAGATAATTTCATAATTACTTCTACATATTTCAGACATAACCTTGCCAAAAAATTCTAGGAAAGAAGATATCGACCCACTTGGTGGGTGGTAAATTTCTCCAATGATAGTTTTCTTGTTGTCAATCAAAATTTCAACGAAAACAGACTCAAAAACACCATCCAAGTGCTTACACGGATAACTATGCAAAGTATAATCCAGGTACTCAGCAATATAAAATGCTAAGCCACCTTTTTTCTCTCCAATCTGTTTACAAACTCCAAGTTATACCCGGAAATATCTAAAAGCGTTTGCCCTTGTGGAGAAATGTTTCGCAGAGTCCAATAATCTGAGGAGAAGAATTAGCTATGAGAGACTTCAAATTATTTAGAGAAGAACCGAGTCCTTGAATGTTTAAATGAAGAACTGATTAATACCAGAATTTACATTTTTGGTCATGTCATATCTATATACAGAATTAGCAGTAGAATTACTAGTCAAAGAAGAGATATTAGGTGGGGTCCCAGATGAGTCATCAATTAGATTTAAAACATTTAGAGGAATCATCTCAAGCAATTTAAATTGAACAAGAATAAAGTCATCAAAACTAGAGTGATCATCATCAACAGCTGTCATTTATAATAAGCAGATGTAATAAAAATCAAGACATAGTTAAAGAGGAATGCGCAGAATAAGAAAGAATGAATAGGTAATTAATAGAAAATTATTTGTGCAATGATCAATCATCGTATGAAAGAAAAACAAAAAATCATTAGCAATGTAAAACACAGTGAGGTAGCCAAGAAGTTTGGAAGAAAAACATAGAAACTGAAAAGATAAAAAGAAAGAGAGAGAATTTAGTAGCCTATAATTAGTTCATTTTATACAGAAAAAGAATTCAAACAGAAGATAAAAAAAGAAAACTGGTTGGGAGGCAGGCTCAATAGTAATCGAAACTTTTAAAAACGGAACTTTGACGTCAATAAATGTATCAAAAGAATGGGTTTATAATGCTGATTCTAAATATATAAATTTTATTATGTTTAGTATTACTCATCAAAGGCTACGAGCCTGAGTAAATTTACCTAATTTTATAAATAGGGGAGAAAAATCCCGTACAAGTGAAAGAACGTTAATAAAAATAATACCGTCAGATTCAGCATATCAGAAAACCCTGTTACTCGTACATAGATTTCCAGCTCATATCAACAAAAATATGCAACTTTGTATATTTTACTAGAAGAAAAATATACGAATATAGAAGTTAGTTACGAAAGTTAATTTGTAAATTACGTCATAACCAAATATAGAGACATCCATTTAGCAAAAGAAAAGTAAAATTTTTATGCAAATTTTGTTTACTTATTAAATGACGGTGAGCCAAAATAAAAGCTGCATTAACTAAAAAACGATCAGAAATTAAATAAAAAAAACAAGTTTTTTAAACTGAAAGTAAGGAGCGACATTAAAACTTAAAACGAACAGAAATTATTCTGTATATTGAAGGGTCTGTCCCCCCCTCAGCGCCTCGCTCTTTACGCTAAAGTTTGACTCTGTCTCACAACTTTTATCAAATGTCTTGGGAATTAACAGGTTTTTTCTTAGAAGTAACAAATTTTTTCTAATAGTAGCAAGTTTACCGTCAGAGATAACAAATTTCTCTTAGAAGAAACAATTTTTTGTTTATGGAAACAAGTTTTCTGTTAGAAGTGGCAAGTTTTTCTTAACACTGAAACATTTTCTCTTCCAAGTAACAACTTTGTCCTTAATACTAACAAAGTTTTACTTAATATTATCAAATGTCTCTTGGAACTAACATGGTTTTTCTTAAAAATAATACATTTTTTAAATTAGCAGCAAGTTGTGTGTGAAATATAAGATTTCTCTTAGAACTAAAAATTTTCTAATTACGCTAACAAGTTTTCTGTTAGAAGTAGCAAGTTTTTTCTTAACACTAACAAATTTTCTCATCGAAGTGACAATTTTTTCATTAATACTAAAAAACATTTACTTGATACTATCAAATTTCTCTTGGACGTAACAGGTTTTTTCTTAATAGTAAAAAATTTGTTCTAATAGCAGCAAGTTTTCCGTTAAAGATGACAAATTTCTCTTAGAAGGACGGTCCGCAAAGAAAGGATCTGAAGAATGTTCTAAATTGATTAATACTGCTCCAATGTCAAGATGCAACTAACCAAACCTAACCTTAATCTGCTTAATAAATACTCTATCAGTATCTGGAAGGTCTATCAGTATTGACCCTAAGCTTCACGATCAATTCCATGTTGATTTTGGTGTCCCTCAAGGGTCTATCCTAGGACCTGTTTTATTCCTTATATTCACCAATGATCTATTTATTGATGTGCCGGAACAAACTAAACGAAGTTGCTGTAGTATTTGCGATCACAATTTTGTTCCACCTAGTGACGCAGCTCTAGATCCAGTGCTATTTGCATTTGCAGATGATAGTACTCTTGGGTGTTCAGAAATTAATGATTCTTCCCTTATCAAGAAAGTGTATTCTGTTCTAGAAAGAACCTTTGCTTGGTTCGATGCAAGTCCCCTTGCCCTAAATCTAGCTAAATCTAGTCTACTTATTTTTTCTAGATACTTCTTGTCCTTTGGTTCAAACTATTTCTACCACTCATGGTGATATAATTCATCCCCTTAATAGACATGTTCGATTCCTGGATATTTTATTGGACGAACATCTCTCTTTCAAACATCACTACACTTTCGTGAAACCTAACCTCTCCAGAAACCTAGGAATTCTTCGGAAGCTTCGTCATTGCTTCCCTGGTTCAATAATAAAGATTCTCTTTCATTCTCCCATTCAACCTCATATATACTACTGTCCAACAGTATGGCTATCAACATTCTCTTCTTTTACCTTTCCTGTTTTCAAAATTTACAACAAAGCAATTAAATTAGTGTCTGATTTGACAGACCAGCTCAGCATGAATCTATTGGATGGTCAATCAACATACATCTTTTTTCCTCTTGTTTCATTTTTAAGCATTTTCGTGGACTCCTACCTTATTTCTTTAAACAATTATATCTTTTAAATTCTGAATTACGCATTGAATTTTGTTTCTTTTTCTCTCAGAAATGATATGGATATTTTCATTCATAACACCAAAACCATTAGATCAGACTTCAATCCAGTTTTATGTTGTGCCTCCACCTGGAATTCTCTATCAGTTAAAATTCGGCTCTGTCATTCCTATAGACAGTTTAAAAAACAGCTAACTAACCACATCTTATGCCTAAACAGTTGGTTCTCTCCTCCCTTTTTTCCCCTTTATCTTTCCTTTTCAATTTGTTTATTTCATTTAGTTTGATTGGCATGGTAGTTTTTGGTGTTGTTCACTTTTTTTTGTTCTTTTTTTGTTTTTTTCTTTTTGTCCTTCTGTTTGATTTTAGTGCTATTATTTAATTTTATGTTTAGTCTCCCACTCTCACAGGCCAAAGAGCCTTTGTGGGGGGGGGGTCTAAGTTTTGTAAAATTTTTCTCTGTTTCTTTTAAATAAATTGATTGATTGATTGATTGTTTTTAGTGCTATATCAAACTTAAAAATTGTAGAATTGATAAAAATCACGTAGATATGAGCAATACCTTTCAAATGAGAAATTAAACATCACTTTAAAAAGTTCTAGTAGCCCAGTAGCCCCAGCTTTCCCACTTGAGACACAAGGCACCCAAAATGCCGTTTTTAGTGCCATTTGAAACTTGCTGATGGTGGAATTTATAGAAAGGAAGAACGTATATATGAACAATATCTTTTATTTGAGCTACAAAAATTGGTCTAAGATACAGGTGATACCAAAACACCGAATAACAAGACGCCAATACCGATACGCGTGATATCGATACGTCCGATACCAATACCGCGTACAGCCCTTTCCCCAGGGACTATGGAGAGTCATATCATCAACAAAACCATAGATATTGGACCTTTTAATTATGATGAACAAAATGGCTATATCAAAATTTTGATTGGGTGACTTGGGGGGGGCTGTAAGGAGGGGGGCGGGTTGCCCTCCAATTTTTCGGTCACTTAAACAGAGCACTTACAAATTTAAGTCCCTTTCGAATGAGATAGCACACATCTATCTATAATGCTCTGGCCACCCCCTAGCCCTGCTAGAAAAAAAAAGAATAAAAAAGGGAGACAGATCAGTGCTACCGATGCAAAAAGCGATTTTCTTTATTGTTCATGGAGGGGGACTGTAATTTACCTTTGAAAGGTTTTCGACCATGCTGATTCCAATGATACACTTTTAATTTTGATCTGACACCATTTTCGAGGGGTTTCAGGATTTTTTCGAAACCACCATAAATTTCTTTTCGCAATAAACTTTTACTTTTAAGACAAACCGAAATAATAGTCACAATTCCTGAATCAGTCTAAGATGGCAATTTTTTTCACTAGGTAGCTTTTTTCTAAACGCAGTTTTTAACTTTTGGTTACTATTGGCTGTGGTTCGCTCAACCATGATGTTCCACAGAATTCCTGTCTCTTATTTTTCTCTCAAGCATGTAAACAAGATTTTTTAGGAGTCATTCCTGCAAAAATGAATCTAACATTGCCTTAACAAGAGCGCAATTATCGGGGAAGAATTAGGGCGACGAAATAACAAATTTAGATTGAAGCGTGCATGTCAACACTACAAGTACTGGGAATAACAATTAAGTCTTGATACAAAATTTAGTGCCATGAAATTATAAAAAGTTGATACAATGGCAAAATGAGTTTCTACCAGGGAGTTTTTGGCAACAAAGAGGGAAAATAATTTCTGAGACCACACTGGCTAATCATGATAAAACATAAAATTGCGAAGAAAGGAAGAAAACGAGGACAATTAACAGCCATTGAAAAAAATTGAAAAATTATGCAAATATTTCGGTCAAGACCTCCGCTTGACCGTCCTCAGTGCAGAATAAAGCTGATAAAATTATAAAAGACCAAACCTTAAGAGAAAAACACAAAACTAAAATTGGACGACCCTTTCCTAGTAACGGTGAAAGGGTAAGTGAATAAAAAACAAGTTTAAATGGCATTTCACAATTTCATTTTACGTAAAGCACTTTTAAAGGCTAATCGCTTTCCAGTTAGATTATTATCAGAGATTCTATTTGATTGCACAACATAATTTTGTGGATGTATGTAAAAACGATCAGAATTAATAATTTCATCATAAACTGGACTTGGAAAAGTTTCGCCACTCCAGTCTATTGAGAGCTACCTTTTGGTGAATGTGCTTTTTTATTTCAACTGCCTCCCTGAGAACTTGCGTGAGACCTTTAACGGGGTCAACAATGCAGGTTTCGTCAAACAAAATGAAATGGTGTGGACTGTCATATGCATGTTGAGCCAAGGCGGAATCAAAAACCTCAGGCCTTTGGCGTAGTCTCATGGCCTTGTCGATTGAGAACCTATGTTAAGATAGCCTCTCCCCCAATTGCTGTTGGGTTCTACCAACACAAAAATAGCCACAATAACAAGGACTTCTCATAAACACCACTACCTAGAATGGGGCTGGTTTTTATCTTTGCCTCTGTTGAAGAAGCTCTGTATAGGTACTTGAATTTTTATAGGTGACATTAAGTTTATTTTTTTTAAGGATTCTTTTCAGTTTGTCACTCAATTTTGGAACATAGGATAGAACAGTGAAAAGTTTCTTATTATCCACCAATGGGACGATATCTGTTGGGGTTTATGGATTTGATGCATTCTTTTCTGCCTTTTTTCGTCTTGTTTCTATAATGGTCTCAAGTATTTTTATGGGGTAGCCATTGCAAAATAAAATGTCCTTAATATAGTTCAATTCTGAGACTATGTGAGGATCCGAGCATATTCTTATTACTCAGTCAGCCAAAGAAATAACAACTCCTCTTTTTATGCAGAGAGAGTGGTTGGAGGAAAAACGCAAATACCTATCGTTATGCGTAGGCTTTCTATAGATAGAAAATTCAAGGCCAAGAGACTTATTGAAAATTAAGACATCTAGAAAAGGAAGTTTGTGGTTATGTTCTAGTTCTAAAGTGAACTGAAGGTTAGAGTCCAAAGTGTTTAGATGAGTCAAGAAGGAGTTAAGTGACTCCCCTCCATACGCCCACACAGAAATTACATCATCCACAAACCGAACCCATAACCGGCGTTTCACAGGAAATTTTTTCAGAGCAGAGGCTTCAATGAATTCCATATAAAACGTTGCCAAAAATGGTGAAAGACTTGAACCCATGGGTAGACCCCTGATATGGGTGAAAAATTGATTTTTATATCGGAAATATGAGGAGGAACTATTACAAAGACGGACGAGACTAATAATAGTATCTATATCCAGTGTTTTGTACTGCATTTGATCAATATTATCTTCTAATTTGCTTTGAAGAGCTAGTTCACATTTTTTAATATCGCAAGACGTATACACAGAAATGGCATCGAAACTGGCCAAAATTGTATCTTTTTATATATCAAGGTCTTTTAATTTTTACACAAGGTGAACTGAATTTTTTATGGATGAAGTTTGCGTTTGTATAAGGAGCCAAAAAAGTGTTGACCACCATTTCCCCAATCTGGCAATCGGAGAGCTATAAGAAGCCACAATTGGGTGTAGAGGAACTCCATCTTTGTGGATTTTTGGGAGCCCATAAAATTTAGGAGCGGAACAACCTTTAGGATAAAATAATTTATACATTTGTGGAGTAATAAGTCTATCAGATTGCAAAATTTCTAGCTCCTTTCGTACTACACGGGTGAGCTTATCGGTGGGGGTCTGAATCTATGGGCTTGTAAGCATGGATTTCGGATAAAATATCTGTAACTTTTTTATTCTATGAAGTTTTATCAAGGATAATAATTTTATTTCCTTTATCAGCCCTGGTGATAATGAGGTGTTGGTCTTTTCTTAAATTTTTGAGAATTTTTGTTTCCTGATTTTTTTTTACCTTGAGGAATATGGAGTGAAATCGAGAATATTCTTAACTCTCATCAGTAAAATGCATCTATTGAATTCTATGGGTGCTCTACACCTTTTCAAAGAGAGTCAGTACTCCCTCACACAGTTGCACGTGCACATTGCAAAAAAAAGCGAGCAGTACGAGCGGGGATTCCCCTTACAAAAAGCGATATTTTTTTGGACAATTGCCTTAACTCGAGAGTAGTTTGATTAAGAATGTAACATGTCTAGGATTGATGCCAATATGCTGTTGAATCATTTACCAAAAAATTACTTTATTTAGAAAAAAGGGGTTTAGCATTTGCGAATTGAACTCTATGAACGATATTAATTAATGTTTGAATAATAGGAGCATGAATGATTCTAATTAGTGATTGGATCGTATGAAGGTAGAGAAAAAAAAGGGATAAGGAATTCGCGAATTGGACCGCACGAACGATATCAATTCAATAATAGGGAAAAAAACAGAGCTAGATAGTATTTGCGAATTAGATTGTATGAAGGTGGAGAAAAAAGGGTTAAACTGATTAGCAGTTAAGGTAACCCCGAAGGGCTTCTTAATTCATACCTTATTTATTATAAATTTGGAACAATATTAATCTATGAAAATGGTAATGATGATAGAATGACATTGTGAGTTGACCTAGCTCTACCTCTCCGATGTGTTCTGTATAATACACAAATGGTGTTTGAACAGTGTTGTCAGTTTAAAATAGAGTCTAACGTTATAGTATACTAAAAGTTGATACTAAGAGAGATGTGGATGGCAAGAAAAGAATTTTTAATGGATAGCTTTACTTCTTCGATGTGTTCTGTATAATACACAAGTGGCGTTTGAACAGTGTTGTCAGTTTAAAATACAGTCTAACGTTATAGTATACTAAAAAGTTGATAATAAGAGAGACATAGATGGCAAGAAAAGAATTCTAATAATGAAATTCAGAACAAACCTAAGAAATCCTTGCAAATCAAGTAGTAAGGTGTATGTGAGTACGAACCATCAAGGATCATAAGCACCAACAACCCAAACCAGCAGAGACATCAACCCCCCATAGGTCCCCTATCCTAAAACTTGACAGGCGCCCCCTCACTCCAACTGCTTGGCCCCCCTCCTCATTTTTATTTTTGATTTTTTTTAATATGATATATTTTTTTCAACTTTTTTTTACCTGTATTCGAATGAAATGAACCATAATTAAATTAAGTAGTGTTTCGCCGTGGTATAACTTGTAACAGTTAAATTATTTTGATTTTACAAAGTTAATTTTGTATTTATTTCGTCGAAATGGAAGAGTTGGAATATTTCAGTAGTGTTTTGTTGTGCTTTACATTGTCACAGTTACATTCTCTTGATTTTTCAAAGTTCATTTTGAATTTCTTTCATTGAAATGCAAGAGTTGGATTATTTCAGTAGTGTTTTGTCATGGTTTACCATGTTACAGTTACATTCTCTTGATTTTTCAAAGTTCATTTTGAATTTCTTTCGTTGAAATGCAAGAGTTGGATTATTTCAGTAGTGTTTTGTCATGCTTTATCATGTTACAATTACAATCTCTTGGTTTTTCACTGATCATTTTGAATGTCTTTCATTGAAAAGCAAAGGTTGGAATATTTCAGTAGTGTCTTGCTGTGCTTTGCATTGTCACTGTTACATTCTCTTAATTTTTCAAAGTTTATTTTGAATTTCTTTCGTTGAAATGAAAGACTTGGAATATTTCAGTAGTGTTTTTGTTGTGCTTTACCTTGTCACAGTTACATTCTCTTGATTTTTCAAAGTTCATTTTGAATTTCTTTCGTGAAATGCAAGAGTTGGAATATTTCAGTAGTGTTTTTTCGTGGTTTACCTTGTCACAGTTACATTCTCTTGATTTTTCAAGGTTCATTTTAGATTTCTTTCGTTGAAATATATCAGTTGGAATATCTCAGTAGTGTTTTGTCTTGGTTTTTCTTTTCACACCCACAGTCAATTGGCATTTATCTTTTAGAGGAGGGTTTCTTACACTGAAAATATGGAGCTGGTATAGTTAACCAGTTTCATTTTGTGCTTTATAATATCGTAGTTATATTATCATAATTGTTCAATTTTTATTTTGAATTATTAAATATTCTTCATTTTACAATGTTCATTTTAAATTTCTTTCATTGAAATGCAAGAGTTGTATTATTTCAGTAGTGTTTTGTCGTGGTTTACCTTGTCACAGTTACATTCTCTTAATTTTAAAAAGTTCATTTTGAATTAATTTCGTTGAAATGCAAGAGTTGGAATATTTCAGTAGTGTCTTGTAGTGCTTTACCTTGTCACAGTTACATTTTCTTGATTTTTAAAAGTTCATTTTGGATTTCTTTCGTTGAAATGCAAGAGTTGGAATATTTCAGTAGTGTTTTGTTGTGCTTTACCTTGTCACAGTTACATTCTCTTGATTTTTCAAAGTTCATTTTGAATTTCTTTAGTGAAATGCAAGAGTTGGAATATTTCAGTAGTGTTTTATCGTGGTTTACCTTGTCACAGTTACACTCTCTTGATTTTCAAACTTCATTGTGGATTTCTTTCCTTGAAATGTAAGAGTTGAAATATTTCAGTAGTGTTTTGTCGTGGTTTACCTTGTCACAGTTACATTCTCTTAATTATTTCAAAGTTCATTTTGGATTTCTTTCCTTGAAATGCAAGAGTTGGAATATTTCAGTAGTGTTTTGTCGTGGTTTACCTTAACACAGTTACATTCTCTCGATTTTTTAAAATTCATTTTTGGATTTATTTCGTTGAAATGCAAGAGTTGGAATATTTCAATAGTGTTTTGTTATGGTTTACCTTGTCAAAGTTACATTCTCTTGATTTTTCATAGTTCATTTTGGATTTCTTTCCTTGAAATGCAAGAGTTGAAATATTTCATTAGTGTTTTGTTATGGTTTACCTTGTCACAGTTATATTCTCTTGATTTTTCAAACTTCATTTTGGATTTTTACATTCACTTGATTTTTCAAATTTCATTTTGAATTTCATTCGTGAAATGCAAGAGTTGGAATATTTCAGTAGTGTTTTGTCGTGGTTTACCATGTCACAGTTAAATTCTTTTGATTTTTCAAAAGTCATTTTGGATTTCTTGCCTTGAAATGCAAGAGGTGGAATATTTCAGTAATGTCTTGTGATGGTTCACCTTGTCACAGTTGCATTCTCTTGATTTTTCAAATTTTTTTTGAATTAATTCCGTGAAATGCACGGGTTTGAATATTTCATTAGTGATTTGTCATGATTTCCCTTGTCACAGTGACATTCTCTTGATTTTTCAAAGTTCATCTTGAATTTCTTTCGTTGAAATGCAAGAGTTGGAATATTTCATTAATGTTTTGTCGTGGTTTACGACAAAAGTTCATTGTGGATTTCTACATTCTCTTCATTTTTCAAAGTTCATTTGAAATTTCTTTCATTGAAATGCAAGAGTTGGAATAATTCAGTAGTGTTTTGTTGTGGTTTACCTTGTCACAGTTACATTCTCTTAATTTTTCAAAGCTCATTTTGAATTAATTTCGTTGAAATGCAAGAGTTGGAATATTTCAGTAGTGCTTTACCTTGTCACAGTTACATTCTCTTGATTTTTAAAAGTTCATTTTGGATTTCTTTCGTTGAAATGCAAGAGTTGGAATTTTCAGTAGTGTATTGTTGTGCGTTACCTTGTCACAGTTATATTATCTTGATTTTTCAAAGTTTATTTTGAATATATTTATTGAAATGCAAGAGTTGGAATATTTCAGTAGTGTTTTATCGTGGTTTACCTTGTCACAGTTACACTCTCTTGATTTTCAAACTTCATTGTGGATTTCTTTCCTTGAAATGTAAGAGTTGGAATATTTCAGTAGTGTTTTGTCGTGGTTTACCTTGTCACAGTTACATTCTCTTGATTATTCAAAGTTCATTTTTTGGATTTATTTCGTTGAAATGCAAGAGTTGGAATATTTCAGTATTGTTTTGTCGTGGTTTAGCTTGACAGAGTTACATTCTCTCGATTTTTTAAAATTCATTTTTGGATTTATTTCGTTGAAATGCAAGAGTTGGAATATTTCAATAGTGTTTTGTTATGGTTTACCTTGTCAAAGTTACATTCTCTTGATTTTTCATAGTTCATTTTGGATTTCTTTCCTTGAAATGCAATAGTTGGAATATTTCACTAGTCTTTTTCCGTTGATCATCTTGGCACAGTTAAATTCTCATGATTTTTCATACTTCATTTTAGACGTTTACATTGTCTAGATTTTTGCAAGTTTATTTTGAATTTCTTTCGTGAAGTTAAAGCATTAGAATATTTCAGTTGTGTATTTTTGTCCTTAACCATCTCACAGTTAAAGTCTTTTGATTTTTCAAAGTTCATTTTGGATTTCGTTCGTTGAAATGCAAGAGGTGGAATATTTCAGTAGTGTTTTGTCGTGGTTTACCTTGTCACAGTTACATTCTCTTGATTTTTCAAAGTTTATTTTGTATTACTTTGGTGAAATACAAGAGTTTGAATATTTCAGTAGTGTTTTGTCGTGGTTTACCTTGTCACAGTGACATTCTCTTGATTTTTCAAAGTTCATCTTGAATTTCTTTCGTTGAAATGCAAGAGTTGGAATATTTCATTAATGTTTTGTCGTGGTTTACGACAAAAGTTCATTGTGGATTTCTTTCTTTGAAATGTGTTTTGTTGTGCTTTACCTTGTCACAGTTACATTCTCTGGATTTTTCAAAGATCATTGTGGATTTCTTTCGTTGAAATGCAAGAGTTGGAATATTTCAAAAGTGTTTTGTTGTGCTTTACCTTTGTCACAGTTACATTCTCTTGATTTTTCAAAGTTCATTTTGGATTTCTTTCGTGAAATGCAAGAGTTGTAATATTTCAGTAGTGTTTTGTCGTGGTTTACCTTGTCACAGTTACATTCTCTTAATTTTTTAAAGTTCATTTTAGATTTCTTTCCTTGAAATGCAAGAGTTGGATTATTTCAGTAGTGTGTTGTCGTGGTTTACCTTGTCACAGTTACATTCTCTTGATTTTTCAAAGTTTATTTTGAATTTTTTTGGTAAAATACAAGAGTTGGAATATTTCACTAGTGTTTTGTCGTGGTTTACCTTGTCACAGTGACATTCTCTTGATTTTTCAAAGTTCATCTTGAATTTCTTTCGTTGAAATGCAAGAGTTGGAATATTTCAGTAATGTTTTGTCGTGGTTTACGACAAAAGTTCATTGCGGATTTATTTCGTTGAAATGTGTTTTGTTGTGCTTTACCTTGTCACAGTTACATTCACTGGATTTTTCAAAGTTCATTGTTGATTTCTTTCGTTGAAATGCAAGAGTTGGAATATTTAAGTAGTGTTTTGTTGTGCTTTACCTTTGTCACAGTTACATTATCTTGATTTTTCAAAGTTCATTTTGACTTTCTTTCGTGAAATGCAAGAGTTGAAATATTTCAGTAGTGTTTTGGCATAGTTTACCCTGTCACAGTTACGTTCTCATAATTTTTCAAAATTCTCTTTTGATTTCTTTCCTTGAAATGCAAGAGTTAGAATACTTCAGTAGTGTTTTGTCGTGGTTTACCTTGTCACAGTGACATTCTCTTGATTTTTCAAAGTTCATCTTGAATTTCTTTCGTTGAAATGCAAGAGTTGGAATATTTCAGTAATGTTTTGTCGTGGTTTACGACAAAAGTTCATTGTGGATTTATTTCGTTGAAATGTGTTTTGTTGTGCTTTACCTTGTCACAGTTACATTCACTGGATTTTTCAAAGTTCATTGTTGATTTCTTTCGTTGAAATGCAAGAGTTGGAATATTTAAGTAGTGTTTTGTTGTGCTTTACCTTTGTCACAGTTACATTCTCTTGATTTTCCAAAGTTCATTTTGAATTTTTGTCGTGAAATATAAAAGTTTGAATATTTCAGCAATTTTTTGTCATGAATTACCTTGTCAAAGTGACACTCTTTTGATTTTTCAAAGTTCATTGTGGATTTCTTTCGTTGAAATGTGTTTTGTTGTGCTATAGTTTGTCGCAGTTACATTCGCTCGATTTTTCAAAGTTCATTTTGGATTTCTTTCGTTGAAATGCAAGAGTTAGAATATTTCAGTAGTGTTTTGTCGTGGTTTACCTTGTCACAGTTACATTCTCTTGATTTTTCAAAGTTCATTTTGAATTTCTTTCGTGAAATGCAAGAGTTGGAATATTTCAGTAGTGTTTTATTGTGGTTTACCTTGTCACAGTTACATTCTCTTGATTTTTCAAAGTTCACCTTGAATATCTTTCGTTGAAATGCAAGAGTTGGAATATTTCAGTAGTGTTTTGTCGTGGTTTACCGTGTCACAGTTACACTCTCTTGATTTTTCAAAGTTCATTTTAGATTTCTTTCATTGAAATGCAAGAGTTGGATTATTTCAGAAGTGTTTTGTTGTGATTTACATTGTCACAGTTATATTCTATGGTTTTCTCAAAGCCCATTTTTAGTTCCTCTCCTTGAAATGCAACATTTGGAATATTTCAGTAGTGCTTTGACGTTGTTTATCGTGTCACTGTTAAATTCTCTTGTTTGTTCAAAGTTCATTTTGGGTTTTTTTCATTGAAATGCAAGAGTTGGAATATTTCAGTAGTGTTTTGTCGTGGTTTACCTTGTCACAGTTACATTCTCTTGATTTTTGCATTTCACGAAAGAAATTCAAAATGAACTTTGAAAAATCAAGAGAATGTAACTGTGACAAGGTAAAGCACAAAAAAACACATTTCAACAAAAGAAATCCACAATGAACTTTGAAAAATCAAGAGAGTGTAACTGTGACACGGTAAACCACGACGAAACACTACTGAAATATTCCAACTCTTGCATTTCAACGAAAGAAATTCAAGAACTTTGAAAAACAAGAGAATGTCACTGTGACAAGGTAAACCACGACAAAACACTACTGAAATATTCCAACTCTTGCATTTCACGAAAGAAATTCAAAATGAAGTTTTGAAAAATCAAGAGAATGTAAGTGTGACAAGGTAAACCACGACAAAACAACTCTTGCATTTCAATGCATTTCAAGGAAATAAATCCAAAATGAACTTTGAAAAATCAAGAGAATGTAAGTGTGACAAGGTAAACCGTGAAAAAACACTACTGAAATATTCCAACTCTTGCATTTCAACGAAAGAAATCCAAAATGAACTTTGAAAAATCAAGAGAATGTAACTAAGACAAGGTAAACCACGACAAAACACTACTGAAAGAATCCAACTCTTGCATTTCACGAAAGAAATTCAAAATGAACTTTTAAAAATCAAGAGAATGTATCTATGAGATGCTAAACCACTACAAAACACTACTGAAATATTCCAACTCTTTCATTTCACGAAAGAAATACAAAATGAACTTTTAAAAATCAAGAGAATGTAACTGTGACAAGGTAAAGCAAAACAAGAGACTACTGAAATAATCCAACTCTTGCATTTCAATGAAATAAATCCAAAATGAACTTTGAAAAATGAAGAGAATGTAACTGTGTCAAGGTAAAGCACAACAAAACACATTTCAACAAAAGAAATCCACAATGAACTTTGAAAATCAAGAGAGTGTAACTGTGACACGATAAACCACGACAAAACACTACTGAAATATTCCAACTCTTGCATTTCAACGAAGGAAATTCAAGATGAACTTTGAAAAATCAAGAGAATGTCACTGTGACAAGGTAAACCACGAACAAACAGTATTGAAATATCCCAACTCTTGCATTTCACGAAAGAAATTCAAAATGAACTTTGAAAAATCAAGAGAATGTAACTGTGTCAAGGTAAACCACGACACAACTCTACTGAAATATTCAAACTCTTGCATTTAAACTAAAGAAATCAAAAATGAACTTTTAAAAATCAAATGAATGTAAGTGTTACAAGGTAAAGCACAACATAACACTACTTAAATATTGAAAATCTATCTTTTCAACGAAAGAAATCCACATTGAAATTGTAAAAATCAAGAGAATATAACTTTGACAAGGTAAAGCACAACATAACACATTTCAACGAAAGAAATCCACAATGAACTTTGAAAAATCGAGAGAGTGTAACTCTGACGAGGTAAACCACGACAAGACACTACTAAAATATTCCAACACATGCATTTCAATGCATTTCAATGAAAGAAACCCAAAATAAACTTTGAACAGTCAAGAAAATGTAACTGGGACAATGTACAGCACAACAAGAGATTTGAATTACAACAATAGAAGTTCAAAATAAAATTGGAAAATTCTAGAGAATTTAAAAACCTAAAATAAACTTTGAAAAATCATGAGCATGTAACTATAACAAGATAAAGCATGACAAAACACTACTAAAATATTCCAATTATTGCATTTAAATGACATAAATCAAAAATAAACTTCGAAAAGTAAAAAAAATGTAACTGTGACAAGGTAAACCATAACAAAACACTACTGAAATATTCCAACTCTTGCATATCAACGAAAGAAATCCAAAAATGAATTTTTAAAAATCAAGAGAATGTAACTGCGACAACGTAAACCAAAACGAAACACAACTTAAATATTCCGACTCTTACATTTCAACGAATGAAATTCAAAATGAACTTTGAAAAATCAAGAGAATGTAACTGTGACAAGGTAAACCACGACAAAACACTACTGAAATATTCCAACTCTTGCATTTCAAGGACAAAAATCCATGATGAACTTTGAAAAATCAAGAGAATGTAACTGTAACAAGGTAAACCACGATAAAACACTATTGAAATATTCCAAATCTTGCATTTCACGAAAGAAATCCAAAATGAACTTTGAAAAATCAAGAGAATGTAACTATGACATGGTAAAGCACAACAAAACAATACTGAAATATTCCAACTCTTGCATTTCAACGAAAGAAATCCAAAATGAACTTTGAAAAATCAAGAGAATGTAACTGTGACAAGTTAAAGCACAACAAAAAATTACTGAAATATTCCAACTCTTTAATATAAAAAAAATTAATTAAAACTGAACTTTGAAAAATTAAGAGAAGTAAACTGTGACATAGTAATTCATGACAATAAGCTACCGAATTATTACAGTTCCTGAATTTGAATGAAAGTAGTACAAAATGACCAGTGAAAAATCAAGAGAATGTAACAATCCAAAATGAAATTTTGAAAAATCAAGAGAATGTAACTGTGACAAGGTAAAGCACAACAAAACACTACTGAAATATTCCAAATCTTGCATTCCAAGGAAAGAAATCCAAAATGAAATTTGAAAAATCAAGAGAATGTAACTTTTACCAGTTAAACCACGATAAAACAATACTGAAATATTCCAACTCTGCATTTCACGAAAGAAATTCAAAATGAACTTTTAAAAATCAAGAGAATGTAACTGTTAGATGGTAAACCACGACAAAACACTACTGAAATATTCCAACTCTTGCATTTCATGAAAGAAATTCAAAATGAAGTTTGAAAAATCAAGAGAATGTAACTGTGATAAGGTAAAGCACAACAAAACACTACTGAAATATTCCAACTCTTGCATCTCAACGAAAGAAATCCAAAATGAACTTTAAAAAATCAAGAGAATGTAACAGTGACAAGGTAAAGCACAACAAGACACTACTGAAATATTCCAACTCTTGCATTTCAACGAAAGAAATTCAAGATAAACTTTGAAAAATCAAGAGAATGTCACTGTAACAAGGTAAACCACGACAAAAAGACTACTGAAATATTCCAACTCTTGCATTTCACGAAAGAAATTCAAAATGAACTTTGAAAAATCAAGACAATGTAACTGTGACAAGGTAAACCACGACAAAACACTACTGAAATATTCCAACTCTTGCATTTCACGAAAGAAATTCAAAATGAACTTTGAAAAATCAAGAGAATATAACTGTGACATGATAAACCACGACAAAACAATACTGAAATATTCCAATTCTATCAATTCACGAAATAAATTCAAAACGAAATTTGAAAAATAAACAGAATTTAACTGTGACAATGTAAATCACACAAAAACACTACTTAAATATTCTAACTCATGCATTTCAAGGAAAGAAATCCAAAATGAACTTTGAAAAATCAAGAGATTGTAACTGTGACATGTTAAACCACGACAAAACACTACTGAAATAATCCAACTCTTGCATTTCAATATAAGAAATTCAAAATAAACTTTGAAAAATCAAGAGATTCTAACTGTGACAAGTTAAAGCATAACAAAACACTACAGAAATATTCCAATTCTTGCATTTGAACGAAAGATATTCCAAATGAACTTTGAAAAATTAAGAGATTGTAACTTTGACAAGGAAAACCACGACAAAACACTATTTAAATATTCCAACTCTTGCATTTCAACGAAAGAAATTCAAAATGAACTTTGAAAAATTAAGAGATTGTAACTGTATCATGTTAAACCATGACAAAACACTACTCAAATATTCCAACTGTTGAATTTCAATATATGAAATTTAAAATGAACTTTGAAAAATCAAAATACTGTAACTGTGACAAGGTAAAGCACAACAAAACACTACTGAAATATTTCAACTCTTCCATTTCAACGAAACAAATACCAAATGAACTTTGAAAAATCAAGAGAATGTAACTGTGACAAGGTAAACCACAACAAGACACTACTGAAATATTACAACTCTTGCATTTCAAAGAAATTAATTCAAAATGAACTTTTAAAAATTAAGAGAATGTAACTGTGACGAGGTAAAGCACAACAAAACACTACTGAAATATTCCAACTCTTGCATTTCAATGAAAGAAATTCAAAATGAACTTTGGAAAATCAAGTGAATGTAAAAATCCAAAATGAAGTTTGAAAAATCAAGAGAATGTAACTGTGACAAGGTAAAGCACAACAAAACACTACTGAAATATTCCAAATCTTGCATTTCAAGGAAATAAATCCAAAATGAACTTTGAAAAATCAAGAGAATGTAACTTCGACAGGGTAAACCACTATAAAAAACTATTGAAATATTTTAACTTTTTCATTTCACTAAAGAAATTCAAAAGGAAATTTCAAAAATCAAGGTAACTTTGACATGGTCAACCATTACAATACACTACTTAAATATTCTATCTATTGTATTTCAAGCAAGAAATCCCAAATAAAATACGAAAAATCAGGAAAATGTTATTCTGACAGGGTAAAGCACGACAAAACACTACTGAAATATTCCAACTCTTGCAATTAAACGAAAGAAATCCAAAATGAACTTTGAAAAATCAAGAGAATGTAATAGTGACAAGGTAAAGCACAACAAAACAATACTGAAATATTCCAACTCTTGCATTTCAACGAAAGAAATCCAAAATAAATTTTAAAAATCAAGAGAATGTCACTGTGACAAGGGAAACCACGACAAAAAACAACTTAAGTATTCCAACCCTTGTATTTCATGAAAGAAATTCAAAATCAACTTTGAAAAATAAAGAGAATGTTACTCTGACAAGGTAAACCATGACAAGACACTACTGAAATATTCCAACTCTTGCATTTCACGAAAGAAATTCAAAATGAACTTTGAAAAATCAAGAGAATATAACTGTGAAATGGTAAACCACGACAACACACTACTGAAATATTCCAACTCTTGCAATTCACGAAAGAAATTCAAAATGAACTTTGAAAAATCAAGAGAATGTAACTGTGACAAGGTAAAGCACAACAAGACACTACTGAAATATTCCAACTCTTGCATTTCAACGAAAGACATTCAAAATGATCTTTGAAAAATTAAGAGAATGTAACTGTGACATGTTAAACCATGACAAAACACTACTGAAATAATCCAACTATTGCATTTCAATGTATGAAATTCAAAATGAACTTTGACAAATCAAAAGAAAGTAACTGTGACAAGGTAAACAAAAACTAAACACTACTTAAATATTTCCAATCTTGCATTTCAACGAAAGAAATTCAAAATGCAATGTTAAAAAATATGAGAATATAACTGTGACATGGTAAACCACAATAAGATACTACTGAAATATTCCAACTCTTCCATTTAAAAGAAAGAAATCCAAAATTAACTTTGAAAAATTAATAGAATGTAACTGTGACATGGTAAAGCACAACAAAAAACTACTGAAATATTCCAACTCTTGCATTTCAATATAAGAAATCCAATATAAACTTTTAAAAATCAATAGAATTTAACTGTGACAAGTTAAAGCACAACAAAACGCTAATGAAATATTCCAACTCTTACATTTCGATGAAAGAAATCCAAATTGAAATTTGAAAAATCAAGAGAATGTAAATGTGAAAAGATAAACCACGATAAAACACTACTTAAATTAAGTATGTTTCATCTCATTCGAAGACATGTAAAAAAAACGGGGAGGGGTGGGGGGCCAAAAAGTTGGCGGGAGGGGGCACCCTTCAAGTTTGGGGATAGGGGACCTATGGAGGGTTGATGTCTCTGCTGGTTAGGGTTGTTGGTGCTTATGATCCTTGATGGTTCATACTTACATATACCTTACTACTTACTTTACAAGGATGTCTAAGGTATGTTCTAAATTTTATTATTAAAATTCTTTTCTTGACATCTAAATCTCTCTTAGTATCAAGTTTTTAGTATATAATAAAGTTAGACCCTATTTTAAACTGACAACACTGTTCTAACGCCACTTGTGTATTATACAGAACACATCGAAGAAGTAAAGCTATCCATTATTAAAATTCTTTTCTTGCCATCTACATCTTTCTTAGTATCAACTTTTAGTATACTATAATGTTAGACCCTATTTTAAATTGACAACACTGTTCAAACACCACTTGTGTATTATACAGAACACATCGGAGAGGTAGAGCTAGGTCAACTCACAATGTCATTCTATCATCATTAACCATTTTCATAGATTGATATTGTTCCAAATTTACAATAAATAAGGTATGAATTAACAAGCCCTTCGGGGTTACCTTAACTGCTAATCAGTTTAACCCTTTTTTTCTCCACCTTCATACAATCCAATTCGCATATACTATCTAGCTCTGTTTTTTTCCATATTATTCAAATAAGATCGTTTATACAGTCCAATTCACTAATCCCTTATCCCTTTTTTTTCTACCTTCATACGATCCAATCACTAATTAGAATCATTCACGCTCCTATTATTCAAACATTAATTAATATCGTTCATAGAGTTCAATTCGCAAATGCTAAACCCCTTTTTTTGTAAATAGAGTTATTTTTTGGTAAATGATTCAATAGAATATTGGCATCAATTCTAGACATGTTACATTCTTAATCAAACTACTCTCGAGTTAAGGCAATTGTCCAAAAAATATACCGCTTTTTGCAAGGGGAATCCCCGCTCGTACTGCTCGCTTTTTTTTGCAATGTGCATGTCAAACTGTGTGAGGGAGTACTGACTCTCTTTGAAAAGGTGTAGAGCACCCATAGAATTCAATAGATGCATTCTACTCTCATCGAAGTAAATCTGGATTTTCCACAGCACAACGTGAACCAAATACACCCGCCTCCACATTGGAGACTATCTCTGAGAAATTCACTTGTGTTTGAGGTAGGCTAAATTGAAGTCCCTTAGACAAAACTTGGGTTTCCTCCGGAGTAAGAACTTTAGAAGATAGGTCCTTAATGACCGGACCAGGACAAAATCTAGGAAGAATACATCTGGAATTCTGAAATTTTTCGTATTCTAATTTTTCAAACTTTTCTGATAAACGAGCCTTAGCCATAAAAAAAAGTCGTGGCGGAAAGTATTCTGAGTTATTCTAGAAATCTGCTGAAAATCTGTCGGTGAAAGTCTTTGCTGTAGAAAATGTCGAGTTTTGAAATTGTATTACACATTCACCAAAAGGTAGCTCTCAATAGAGACACTGGAGTCCCATTTATGATGAAATTATTAATTCTGATAGTTTTTACATACATCCACGAAATTATATTGCGCAATCAAATAGAATCTCTGATAATAATCTAACTGGAAAGCGATTAGCCTTTAAGAGTGCTTTCCGTAAAATGAAATAAGGGTCCTCCAATATTTTAGTTTTGTGTTTTTATTTTAAAGTTTGGTTTTTTATAGTTTTATCAGTTTTATTCTGCACTGAGGACGGTCAAGCGGAGGTCTTGACCGAAATATTTGCTTAATTTCTCAGTTTTTCCACTGGCTATTAATTGTCCTCGTTTTCTTCCTTTCCTCGCGATTTTATATTTTACAAAAAGGGAAGGTTTCATTAATAGCTCTAATTATGAATCTAATTAAGAACTCTAACTCTGAATCTAATTTATTGTTTAGCCCATATGTCTACCATAATAAAACTTCTTCAAAATTTTTTATAGTAGAATGAATTATAGCTCTGTTTAAAAGCAAAATTTCTAAATAAACATTTAGATTAGATTTTATTCAAAAAGTCTTGGTTCATAAGTAAGAGCTCATGAGATATTCTCAGAAAAAGTAAAATATAAGATATAAGAAAAAATTAATTATAAAAAAGCGTATGAAAGAAATACAAACAAAACAACAGATTTACATCGACAATTGCTAAAAAGTTTCAAGCCCATCAATGAAAAAATCCTACTTTTGACAGTGGAATTGTAGGGATCACGGATCGAATTTGTACGTTCAATAATATACATTGAAAATCTTTGCATGATTTAATTTTTTTAAACAGTCTAATTAGCGCACGTTTCAGCTAAAAAGCTTGGACAAAGAGCTAGGTAATGCTGAAAGGGACAAAGGCCCGCGTTGTGACTCCAATCACATTCATAAAAAACACAGCTACGCTCGCTCCTCCTCCATCTTTATCTATTCAAAACCTTTAAACCCTCCAAGGAGGTTCCCATTTCCTTTAAACAAGGTACAAAATGCCTCACTTCCTGCTGAAAGTTGGTGGTGGGGGATATGAGGTATTTCAGAAACCCATGAACTACATTGGCGCTTCAGTTCTATATATTCTAAATATTTGCGTTTTTCTAAATCAACAAGGTGGTCCGTCCCTAACTTGCGGCTAAAAACTGATACAAAAGGGAAAGGATGTGTTCTGGGGAGTCACTGGCTCATTTTGTTTCCCTAACCATATAGATAAATACTCTTTGTGTGATTCCGGTATTAAAAAGACGCCATTTCCCTAAATTTCTGCTAAATAGTTGGTAAGGGGATCTTAAAGGGGAGACAGGCCCATTTGGATCCTCCATTCTTTCAGAATAAAAACCTTTGTATGATTCCGGTTTCAATAAGCTGCAACATGTCAATATTTGGCATGTTGAAGGAAGGGCGGGCCTTTTTCGGGGGATCTGGCCCACTTTACTATTCCAATCATACTGATGAAAATCATTGCGTCATTCTAGTTCAAGCAGGGTAAAAGATGGCTAAATTTTCGCTAGCAAGTTGGCATTCTGAGGGATGGGAAGCTGTTTCAGGGGCTATGGAGCGTATTTGTTTCCCCAATCAAATAGATGGAAATTCCTTAAATCATTCTGGTTCAAATAAGTTATAGCCCATACAGAAAATAAAAGCAAGCAAAAAGAACAAATAATTAGATTCCATTTGATCGGATCTTTGATAAATTTTAAGCCGCTGCAAAGAACAAAAAGTTTTGGATCACAAGATTTTTAAAAACGTTTCCATCTTTTTTTGCGCTTCAATCATATAGACAAAAAGAACTGACCGTCTAAACAAAAACTGTTAAAGTTTTTTTTTTCAACTAGCCTCTCTATCTAATATAACATGAGGAAGATTTGCATAAGGCTCATTTAGGAAACAGGTTAGAGTGAGGTAGGGGAAATTTAAACTCAAATTGGAGATTTTTAAGAAGGATTCCAAGCGTGATGATAGAAGTATTGATATACACAGTCCGAAACCTACAGGAAAACCTACAAGAATATTGTCAAAAGTGTAATAGATTGAAAACCTACATGAAAATATACACATGAATTGCGCAAGAAAAACCCATGGTTGAGACACTGTATTTACACTTGAACATTCTAAAAGTTGGCACACTAAAGTCGAGGTTTTTTAAACTTGGCAATGTATAATTTAGTCAAACATGTTTTGAGAGTTTGGTCGTAATAATATAATTTAAAGCAGGTTTTTTTCTGTTTTTGCTGTCGATTGCACAATGAATGTACACCATGAATTCACGTCTACATTCTTAAAAAAAAAACTGGTGTGATAAATAACCCATATTTTTTAATTGTTTGATTGAAGTGTTTGGAGATATAATGTTCCTTGGCACCTTTTCAGAGCATGTACTTATGGATACTTTTCCAAGCAAGATAGTTAAACATGCTTTTACAATCGGAAATGTATGATTAACATTTGCAAAAACGGGGTAATGGGATTTGTGAATTGGAGGAGATGGGGTGATTGTGTACTGTATAATACACAAGTGATGTTTTGGAGAGTATTTTCAATTTAAAAAAGTTTAGAAATAAAAAAAAATTTAACAAGAAATGGCTAAAAAGTGTTTTGAGGGAGATGGGTTGCATGGAGGGTTGAGTTGCACGAGGGTTCAGTTAAAGGGGGTACAGTTACACGGGGGTTTAGTTAAATGGGGTCGAGTTGCACGAGGGTTCAGGAGCACGGAAGTTCAGTTGTACGGGGTTTCGGTTATACAGGGGTTCAGTTACACGGGGGGTCCAGTTGCACGGGGGTTTAGTTAAATGGGGCTTGAATTGCACGGGAGTTGAGTTGCACGAGGGTTCAGTTGCACGGGGGGGTTCAGCTACATGCGGATTCAGTTACACGGGATTAGTTAAATGCGGTTGAGTTGCATAGTCTCGTTGGAAAAAATTGGAGTTCATACTTAAACAGTTCTATTAAGATCTATTTTTATGGAAATGCTTTTACAATCGGAAATGTTTGATTAACATTTGCAAAAACGGGGTAATGGGATTTGCGAATTGGAGGAGATGGGGTGATTGTGTACTGTATAATACACAAGTGATGTTTTGGAGAGTATTGTCAATTTCAAAGAGTTTAGAAATAAAAAAAAATTAACAAGAAATGGCTGAAAAGTGTTTTGAGGGAGATGGGTTGCATGGAGGGTTGAGTTGCATGAGGGTTCAGTTACAGGGGGTGCAGTTACACGGGGGTTTTGTTAAATGGGGTCGGGTTGCACGAGGGTTCAGTAGCACGGAGGTTCAGTTGTACGGGGTTTCGGTTATACAGGGGTTCAGTTGCACGGGTTTTTTTCTGTTTTTAGAGTTATGGTTACTTTCGAACGAGCTGCACTTTACTTTCACCTTGTTTCACAAAAACTGTTTAACACTAGGGTTTTGTTTTTGTAGTTTTTTTTGGTTTTGATTTATTGTTCGACTTGATAAGAATTCTGAAACCAGAAGGTCGTTGACATTTAATAATAGCTAAATATTATGTGTTTATTCTAAATGGTTTAATTTTATCTAGATTTTATATTATGGCGGATAACGTTAACCTTACCAAAATTTATATATTTGGAATCAGCGTATAAAGCCAATCATTTTCATGTATCTGTAATTAATAAAATTCTGTTTTAAGAGTTACGGTTACTGTTGGACGAGTTGCACATTACTTTCACCTTGTTTCCCAAAAACTGTTTAACATTAGGGTTTTTTTTGCAGTTGTTTTCTTTTTTGCTTTACTTTTAGACAATCGAAAAATTATGAAACCGGCTTCTCGGTGAAGTTCATTAAAGACTAAATATTTAGTTTTTATTATAAATGGCTTAATATTATAAATGTTCAAGGTTTTTGCAGATAACATTAAACATAAGGAAATTTATGTATTTGGAATCAGCGTATAAAGACAATAATTTTCATGTATCTATAATTATTAAAATAATGTTTTTAGGGTTATTGTTAATTTCGGACGAGTTGCACTTTAATTTCACCTTGTTTCCCAAAAACTGTTTAAAACTAGGGGTTTTTTGTAGTTGTTTTCGTTTTTGATTTATTTTTAGACTTGATATGAATTATTAAAAAGGATGGTAGTTTGAAATTATTAATAAAAAAATAATTTTTTTTTATTATAAAGGGCTTAATATTATAAAGGTTTGAGCTTTTGACAGATAACAATAAAACTAAGGAAATTTATGTTTTTCAAATCAGCGTATAAAGCAAATCATTTTTGAAATTTCTTAATAACTAGAGATTTTTTTTTTTTTCTAAAGGGCTTAATATTCTCAAGGTTTTAGCTTTTGGCGGATAACATTAAACCCAAGGAAATTTATGTATTTGGAATCAGTGTATAAAGCCAATCATTTTCATGTATCTATAATTATTAAAAATCTGTTTTTAGAGTTATGGTTACTTTCGGACGAGTTGCACTTTACTTTCACCTTGTTTCCCAAAAAATATTTAAAATTAGGGGGTTTTTTTGTAGTTGTTTTCGTTTTTGCTTTATTGTTCGACTTGATAGGAATTCTGAAACTGGATGGTCGTTGAAATTTCTTAATGACTAAAGATTTTATTTTTCTTCTAAAAGGCTTAATATTCTCAAGGTTTTAGCTTTTGACGGATAACATTAAACCTAAGGAAATTTATGTATTTGGAATTTGCGTATAAAGCCAACCATTTTCATGTATCTATAATTATTACATTCTGTTTTTAGAGTTATGGTTACTTTCGGACGAGTTGCACCTTACTTTCACGTTGTTTCCCAAAAACCGTTCATAATTAGGGTTCTTCTTGTAGTTGTTTTCATTTTTTTTTTATTGTTCGACTTTATAGGAATTCTGAAACCGGATGGTCGTTGAAATTTATTTATAAATAAAGATTTTGTTGTCATTATAAAGGGCTTAATATTTTAAAGGTTTTATCTTTTGGCAGATAAGATTAAACCCAAGGAAATTTATGTATTTGGAATCAGCGTATAAAGCCAATCATTTTTGAAATTTCTTAATAACTAGAGATTTTGTTTTTCTTCTAAAGGGCTTAATATTCTCAAGGTTTTAGCTTTTGGTGGATAACATTAAACCCAAGGAAATTTATGTATTTGGAATCAGCGTATAAAGCCAATCATTTTCATGCATCTATAATTATTAAAATTCTGTTTTTAGAGTTATGGTTACTTTCGGACGAGTTGCACTTTACTTTCACCTTGTTTCCCAAAAACTGTTTAAAATTAGGGTTTTTTTTGTAGCTGTTTTCGTTTTTGCTTTATTGCTCGACTTGATAGGAATTCTGAAATAGGATGGTCGTTGAAATTTCTTGATGACTAAAGATTTAGTTTTTCTTCTAAAAGGCTTAATATTCTCAACGTCTTAGCTTTTGACGGATAACATTAAACCTAAGGAAATTTATGTATTTGGAATCAGCGTATAAAGCCAATCATATTTATGTATCTATAATTATTAAAATTCTGTTTTTAGAGTTATGGTTACTTTCGAACGAGTTACACTTTACTTTCATCTTGTTTCCCAAAAACTGTTTAAAATTAGGTTGTTTTTTTTTGTAGTTGTTTTCGTTTTTGCTTTATTTTTAGACTTGATAGTAATTCTGAAACAGGATGGTCGTTGAAATTTCTTAATTAATAAAGATTTTGTTTTTATTATAAAAGGCTTAATATTATAAACGTTTTATATTTTTACGGGTAACATTAAACCTAACGAAATTTATGTATTTGGAATCAGCGTATAAAGCCAACCATTTTCATGTATCTATAATTATTACATTCTGTTTTTAGAGTTATGGTTACTTTCGGACGACTTGCTCTTTACTCTCATCTTGTTTCCCAAAAACTGTTTAAAAATAGGGGTTTTTTTGTAGTTGTTTTCCTTTTTGCTTTATTGTTCGAATTGATGGGAATTCTGAAAGAGGATGGTCGTTGAAATTTCTTAATTACTAAATATTTTTTTTTTATTCTAAAAGGCTTAATATTATAAAGGTTTTAGCTTTTTACGGATAACATTAAAACTAAGGAAATTTATGTATTTGGAATAAATATATAAAGCCAATACTTTTCATATATCTATAACTATGACTTTACTATTTTTAGAGTTATGTGATATTCTTAACATGTTAAGCACTACTTTCAACTTTGTCCCAAAAAAAAGTTTAACGTTAGGGTTTTTTTTGTAACTCAGTGCGTTTTTGCTTTTTTTTTATACATTTTAGGACTTCCGAAACAGGTGAGTTGTTGAAATTACATAAATAATAAATATTTTTTTTTTATTCTAAAAGTCTTAATATTCTAAAGGTTTTATCTTTCTACGGATAAAATTAAACTTAAGGAAATTTATGTATTTGAAATCAGCGTATAAAGCCAGTCATTTTCATATATCTATAATTATTAAAATTCTGTTTATGGAATTATGGTTACTTTCGGACGTGTTGCACTTTACTTTCACCTTGTTTCCCAAAAATTCTTTAAAATTAGGGTTTTTTTTGTAGCTGTTTTCGGTTTTGCTTTATTGTTCGACTTGATAGGAATTCTAAAACAGGATGGTCGTTGAAATTTCTTAATGACTAAATAATTAGTTTTTCTTATAAAATGCTTAATATTATCAACGTCTTAGCTTTTGACAGATCACATTAAAACTAAGGAAATTTATTTATTTTGAATCAGCGTATAAAGTTAATCATTTTAATATATCTATAATTATTAAAATTATGTTTTTAGAATTATGGTTTCTTTCGGACGAGGTGTCGTTAACTTTCACATTGTTCCCCAAAAACTGTTTAAAGTTAGGGCTTTTTGTAGTTGTTTTCGTTTTTGCTTAATTTTCCGCATTGATAGGAATTCTGAAACAGGATGGTCGTTGAATTTTCTTAATTACTAAAGATTTTGTTTTTCTTCTAAAAGTCTTAATATTCTCAAGGTTTTAGATTTTGACGGATAACATTAAACCTAAGGAAATTTATGTATTTGGAGTCAGTGTATAAAGCCAATCATTTTCTTGTATCTATAACTATCAAAATTCTGTTTTTAGAGTTATGGTTACTTTCGGATGAGTTGCACTTTACTTTCACCTTGTTTTCCAAAACACTGTTTAAAATTAGAGGTTTTTTTTGTAGTTGTTTTCGTTTTTGCTTTATTATTCGACTTGATAGGAATTCTGAAACAGGACGGTCGTTGAATTTTATTAATAACAAAAGATTTTTTTTTTCTTATAAAAGGCTTAATAGTATAAAGGTTTTATATATTTATGGATAACATTAAAAATAATTAAACTGATGTCTTGTTAGAAATCTTTTAAAGCATATAAGTAACAATTATCTATGACTCTTAAAATTATGGTGATAGAGGTGTAGTCAGTTTTGGATGAGGTGCTAATTACTTTCACCTTGTTTCCCAAAAACTATTTAAAATTAGGGTTTTTTTTGTAGCTTTTTTCGTTTTTGCTTAATTGTTCGACTTGATGGGAATTCTGAAAGAGGATGGTCGTTGAAATTTCATAATGACTAAAGATTTTGTTTTTCTTCTAAAAGGCTTAATATTCTCAAGGTTTTAGCTTTTGACGGATAAAATTAAACCTAAGGAAATTTATGTATTTGGAATCAGCGTATAAAGCCAATCATTTTCATGTATCTATAATTATTAAAATTCTGTGTTTTAGAGTTATGGTTACTTTCGGACGAGTTGCACTTTACTTTCAC
>NC_142803.1:22850339-22896005 GCF_049724085.1 Artemia sp. Qi Xiang Cuo | reverse complement strand
TAATATATTGACCTTAAATATAACTGTACTAGACTATACATTACGTAAGTGGCCTATAAAAATTTAGTATAGGCAAGAGGTCGTTCTTTACTGTAGGTGTTAGCCACCAGTCTCTTCAGAGGCGTGGGTTCAATTCTTACCGCTGGTATACGATTATGTTTGAAAGACTGCAGTGTGAAAAGACATCAAAAATGCAGTTTTTGGTGGAAAAATTTATTCTCTTTTAGAAATAATTTATTTTAGTTACTATAGATTTTTAACCCAATTAATTTCCTTTAAAATGCGCTATTGAACAACCCTTTACGATGTTCCAGTGCCAAGCTATCTGTGGAAAAGAAAAAACAAAAAAAAAAGAAAAAAAAAAGAAAAAAATATCCCGTTTAGGCAGAATGTTGTAGTAGCTGCCACTTTTCTTGATTTTCAAGCCAATATATTTCCCTTGCTGTTCAAGCCAAGGGACAGAAATTTTACTATGCAGGGGTTTCGGACAAGGCGGTTCTAATGGTGTACTTTTTGTTTTGATCTGACTCTTTTTTTAAGAACTATGGGTTTTTATATTTCTTAACATTGGACGTGATCGTCTCTTACTAGGTTGCTAGCTACCGCTGCAACCCGGATAAGAGACGAACCTCAAACGATCAAGTAGCTAACTAAGTCCAATGTAAGGAATGGTTTGTTATTTCAGTGATCGTCTTTTAATGTAAAAATATAAATACTGTAATCTTAACTATAGTGAAGTTGCGTATGCAAGTTAGTAGAGGGAAGAGTTTGATCTTTATTACATTACATTAAAGGTAGAACTCTTTCTAATTGATTACAAACAGGAAAAAGCCTACGGCTTTTTCTTCTTTGAAATAGTAAGAGACTAGCCTCAAACAATCAAGTAGCTAACTAAATCAAATGTATGTATTGGGTTTTTATTCCAATGACCGTCTTTTAGTTTAAAATTTTAATATATTGGCCTTAAATATAATAACTGTACTAGCCTATGCTATAGTTAAGTGGCCTATAAAATTTAGTATAGGAAAGAGGTCGTTCTTTATTATAATCTTCTTTTAAATAGTAAGAGATGAAACTCAAACAATCAATTAGTAGCTAACAAAGTCCAATGTATGGAATGGTTTGTTATTTCAGTGATCGTCTTTTAATGTAAATTTACTAACCTATACTATAGTTAAGTGGCCTATATAATTTAGTATAGGCAAGAGGTCGTTCTTTATTATAATCTAATGATGTACTTTTGTTTTGATCTGACTCTATTTTTAGGAGTTTTGGGTTTTTATATTTCTTAGCATTGAACTGATCGTCTATTACTAGGTTGCTAGCTACTGCTGCAACCCAAATTCACATATATATTTATTTATGAGAGGCAGCCTGGACGAGTGGTCCAAGGCACTGGTGTTAGCCACCAGTCTCTTCAGAGGCGTGGGTTCAATTCTTACCGCTGGTATACGATTATGTTTGAAAGACTGCAGTGTGAAAAGACATCAAAATGCAGTTTTTGGTGGAAAAATTTATTCTCTTTTAGAAATAATTTATTTTAGTTACTATAGATTTTTAACCCAATTAATTTCCTTTAAAATGAGCTATTGAACAACCCTCTACGATGTTCCAGTGCCAAGCTATCTCTGGATACAAAAAAAGAAAAAAAGAAAAAAAAGAAAAAAATATCCCGTTTAGGCAGAATGTTGTAGTAGCTGCCACTTTTCTTGATTTTCAAGCCAATATATTTCCCTTGCTGTTCAAGCCAAGGGACAGAAATTTTGCTATGCAGGGGTTTCGGACAAGGCGGTTTTAATGGTGTACTTTTTGTTTTGATCTGACTCTTTTTTTAAGAACTATGGGTTTTTATATTTCTTAACATTGGACGTGATCGTCTCTTACTAGGTTGCTAGCTACCGCTGCAACCCGGATAATATGACGTCACTCTATTCACGTCATAGCTCTAATATAAAACTATGATGACGTTCATTATTTATCTAGTAGGGTTTCAGACAAGGTATTTCTAATGATGTACTTTTGTTTTGATCTGACTCTATTTTTAGGAGTTTTGGGTTTTTATATTTCTTAGCATTGGACTGATCGTCTATTACTAGGTTGCTAGCTACTGCTGCAACCCAAATTCACATATATATTTATTTATGAGAGGCAGCCTGGCCGAGTGGTCCAAGGCACTGGTGTTAGCCACCAGTCTCTTCAGAGGCGTGGGTTCAATTCTTACCGCTGGTATACGATTATGTTTGAAAGACTGCAGTGTGAAAAGACATCAAAAATGCAGTTTTTAGTGGAAAAATTTATTCTCTTTTAGAAATAATTTATTTTAGTTACTATAGATTTTTAACCCAATTAATTTCCTTGAAAATGCGCTATTGAACAACCCTTTACGATGTTCCAGTGCCAAGCTATCTGTGGAAAAGAAAAAGAAAAAAAAAGAAAAAAAAAGAAAAAAATATCCCGTTTAGGCAGAATGTTGTAGTAGCTGCCACTTTTCTTGATTTTCAAGCCAATATATTTCCCTTGCTGTTCAAGCCAAGGGACAGAAATTTTACTATGCAGGGGTTTCGGACAAGGCGGTTCTAATGGTGTACTTTTTGTTTTGATCTGACTCTTTTTTTAAGAACTATGGGTTTTTATATTTCTTAACATTGGACGTGATCGTCTCTTACTAGGTTGCTAGCTACCGCTGCAACCCGGACTACCGCTGCTAACCGGATACCGCTACAATATAGATATCTTGCAGCTACCCCTGGAACCACCATATCTCGGTTACTATGGGCGAGAGATCGATCTTTACTGTAATTTATTTTAATTTTTTTAATAACAAGCTGACATATTTTCTTGGTTGTTTAAGCAAAGAGACTCCAGATTACAGCTACCGCTGCAACCCGGATCTAGCTGAAATCTGGATACCTTGCAGCTACACCTTGAACCACCATATATCAGTTACTATGGGCAAGAGATCGTTCTTTACTGTATCCTTTAAAATGAGCCATTGAACAACCCTCTACGATGTTCCAGTGCCAAGCTATCTCTGGACACAAAAAAAGAAAAAAAAATATTCGGTTTAGGCAGAATGTTGTAGTAGCTGCCACTTTTCTTGATTTTCAAGCCAATATATTTCCCTTGCTGTTCAAGCCAAGGGACTGATAGTTTTCTATACAGGGGTTTCGGACAAGGCGGTTCTAATGGTGTACTTTTGAATTTGATCTGACTCCTTTTTAGGAACTATGGGTTTTTATATTTCTTAACATTGGACGTGATCGTCTCTTAGAAGGTTGCTAGTTACCGCTGCAAGCCGGATATGTAAACTTGTTAAAAGACAAGTGTGTTGCATCATCATCTATATGATGATTTATTAAAATATTTCATGCTTATTAAGATTATTATAACAACCCAGATAATAAACTAATTACAAACAGGAAAAAGCCTATGGCTTTTTCTTCTTTGAAATAGTAAGAGACGAACCTCAAACCATCAAGTAGCTAACTAATTCCAATGTATGCAGTTGTTTGTTATTCCAATGATCGTCTTTTAATTTAAACAAACAGGAAAAAGCCTACGGCTTTTTCTTCTTTGAAATAGTAAGAGACAAACCACAAGTAACTACCTCTGGAACCACCATATATCAGTTACTATGCATGAGCGATCGTTCTTTACTGTAAAATGATTCCTTTTATTACTTCAGTTCCTATGGGTTACAGTTCGTTCCTTAATGTAAAAAAGGTTTTTAACCCCATTAATTTCCTTTAAAATGAGCCATTAAACAACTCTCTACGATGTTCCAGTGCCAAGCTATCTGTGGAATTACTAACCTATACTATAATTAAGTGGCGTCTACAATTTAGTATAGGCAAAATGTCGTTCTTTATTATACTTTATTAAAAATCTTTCTAATTGATTACAAACAGGAAAAAGCCTACGGCTTTTTCTTCTTTGAAATAGTAAGAGACTAGCCTTAAGCAATCAAATAGCTAACTAAATCAAATGATGTTAATGGGTTTTTATTCCAATGGTCGTCTTTTAATGGACAATTTTAATATATGTACTAGCCTACACTATAGTTAAGTGGCCTATAAAATTTAGTAGAGGAAAGAGGTCGTTCTTTATTATAAAATTTTTGCATGTCTATAATCTTCATCATTGTGATAACGTTCCCTGCTCTTTTGTCTAGCCTGCTCAATTGTTGCTTCTCTATAAAGTTTATCATTGTGATAACGCTCCTTGATCTTTTGTTTAGCCTGCTCAATTCTTGCTTCTCTGTAATGTTCATCATTACCATACCGTTCCTTGATCTTTTGTTTGGCTGTCTCAATTTTTGCATGTCTATAATCTTCATTATTGTGATAACACATCTTGCTGTTTTCTTTTGCTCTCTCAATTATTACTTCTCGATACGCCTGGTCGGTTGAATACCTTTGCTTTTTTCTTTTCAAGTTACTATCTCTGTTGTTTGTGTAGTACTCTTTCTTCAACTTGCGTATAGCCTGCTTTGATCTAACCATTATTCTAATCAAGAATGAGAGAATTTTCAGTTTTGACTTTCCTTATATACTAATTATGACGTCACTATTCACGTCATAACTGTAATATAAAACTATGATGACGTTCATTATTTATCTAGTAGGGTTTCAGAAAAGGTATTTCTAATGATGTACTTTTGTTTTGATCTGACTCTATTTTTAGGAGTTTTGGGTTTTTATATTTCTTAGCATTGGACGTGATCGTCTCTTACTAGGTTGCTAGCTACCGCTGCAACCCGGATAAAGCTGCAACCCAAATTCACATATATATTTATTTATGAGAGGCAGCCTGGCCGAGTGGTCCAAGGCACTGGTGTTAGCCACCAGTCTCTTCAGAAGCGTGGGTTCAATTCTTACCGCTGGTATACGATTATGTTTGAAAGACTGCAGTGTGAAAAGACATCAAAATGCAGTTTTTGGTGGAAAAATTTATTCTCTTTTAGAAATAATTTATTTTAGTTACTATAGATTTTTAACCCAATTAATTTCCTTTAAAATGAGCTATTGAACAACCCTCTACGATGTTCCAGTGCCAAGCTATCTCTGGATACAAAAGAAAAAAAAAAAGAAAAAAAAAAAAGAAAAAAATATCCCGTTTAGGCCGAATGTTGTAGTAGCTGCCCCTTTTCTTGATTTTCAAGCCAATATATTTCCCTTGCTGTTCAAGCCAAGGGACAGAAATTTTACTATGCAGGGGTTTCGGACAAGGCGGTTCTAATGGTGTACTTTTTGTTTTGATCTGACTCCTTTGTTAGGAACTATGGGTTTTTATATTTCTTAACATTGGACGTGATCGTCTCTTACTAGGTTGCTAGCTACCGCTGCAACCCGGAAAAGACATCAAAATGCAGTTTTTGGTGGAAAAATTTATTCTCTTTTAGAAATAATTTATTTTAGTTACTATAGATTTTTAACCCAATTAATTTCCTTTAAAATGAGCTATTGAACAATCCTCTACGATGTTCCAGTGCCAAGCTATCTCTGGATACAAAAGAAAAAAAAAGAAAAAAAGAAAAAAATATCCCGTTTAGGCAGAATGTTGTAGTAGCTGCCACTTTTCTTGATTTTCAAGCCAATATATTTCCCTTGCTGTTCAAGCCAAGGGACAGAAATTTTACTATGCAGGGGTTTCGGACAAGGCGGTTCTAATGGTGTACTTTTTGTTTTGATCTGACTCTTTTTTTAAGAACTATGGGTTTTTATATTTCTTAACATTGGACGTGATCGTCTCTTACTAGGTTGCTAGCTACCGCTGCAACCCGGATATATATTGAGGCGAGTCGTTCTGACTATACAGTTCGTTACCACAAACGTTTTGAAATACCACGAACTGTTTTATTTATGTATCATATTGTTAATTTTACAACTTTAATTAATGACGCCATAGTCTAAGTGGCTAGCACGATCGGCCGATAACGGAAAGGTTGGTGGTTCGGATCCAGCCAGGGTAGTTTTCTTTTAATTTGTAATTCAGCTATAAATAAAACCATATTATTACTATATCATTAACTTTAATTAAGTTGAGTATCTAATATAGTATAGGCAAGAGTTTGCTCTTTATTATAATTCTTGCTTCTCTGTAATATTCATCATTGTCATACCGTTCCTTGCTCTTTTGTCTTGCCTGCTCAATTGTTGCTTCTCTGTAATCTTCATCATTACCATACCGTTCCTTGATCTTTTGTTTGGCTGTCTCAATATTTGCATGTCTATAATATTCATCATTGTGATAATACATCTTGCTGTTTTGTTCGATTACTTCTCGATACGCCTGGTCGGTTGAATACCTTTGCTTTTTTCTTTTCAAGATACTATCTCTGTTGTTTGTGTAGTACTGTTTTTTCAATTTGCGTGCAGCTTGCTTTGATTGAAACCATTATGATAATTATGAATGTGAACATTTACAGTTCTGACGCTTCTTATATAGTAATTATGACGTCACAGCGTAATGATTTTATTGACGTCATAGCGCAATGATATTATTTCATGACGTCTTCAGAAACAACAATATAATTTCGTGTTTTTCTATTCACGTCATAGCTCTAATATAAAACTATGACGACATTCAATGTTTATCTAGTAGGGTTTCAGACAAGGTAATTCTAATGATGTACTTTTGTTTTGATCTGACTCTATTTTTAGGAGTTTTGGTTATATTTCTTAGCATTGGACTGATCGTCTCTTACTAGATTGCTAGCTACTGCTGCAACCCAGATTCACATATATAGTTATTTATGAGAGGCAACCTGGCCCAGTGGTCCAAGGCACTGGTGTTAGCCACCAGTCTCTTCGGAGGCATGGGTTCAAATCTTACCGCTGGTATACGATTATGTTTGAAAGACTGCAGTGTGAAAAGACATCGAAAATGCAGTTTTTGGTGAAAAATTTATTCTGTTTTAGAAATAATTTATTTTAGTTACAAAAGGTTTTTAACCCAATTAATTTCCTTTAAAATGAGCTATTGAACAACCCTCTACGATGTTCCAGTGCCAAGCTATCTCTGGAAACAAAGAAAAAAAAAGAAAAAAGAAAAAAATATCCCGTTCAGGCAGAATGTTGTAGTAGCTGCCACTTTTCTTGATTTTCAAGCCAATATATTTCCCTTGCTGTTCAAGCCAAGGGACAGAAAGATTCCTATACAGGGGTTTCGGACAAGGCGGTTCTAATGGTGTACTTTTTGTTTTGATCTGACTTCTCTTTTAGGAACTAGGGGTTTTTATATTTCTTATCATTGGACGTGATCGTCTCTTACTAGGTTGCTAGCTACCGCTGCAACCCGGATCGTCTCTTACTAGGTATAGTATAGGCAAGAGTTTGCTCTTTATTATAACTACCGCTGCAACCTGGATAATTGACAAACACCATTTATGATGAGCTATATTCATCCTTTATGTAACTACACCTGGAACCAGCATATATCAGTTAGTATGGGAGCGAGATCGTTCTTTACTGTAATTTTGTTTGGCGGTCTCAATTTTTGCATGTCTATAATCTTCCTCATTGTGATAACGCTCCTTGATCTTTTGTTTGGCTGTCTCAATTTTCGCATGTCTATAATCTTCATCATAGTGTTAACGCTGTTTTTCACTATCAATTATTACTTCTCGAAACGCCTGGTCGGTTGAATACCTTTGCTTTTTTCTTTTCAAGATACTATCTCTGTTTTTTTTTGTAGTACTGTTTTTTTAACTTGCGTGTAGCTTGCTTTGATCTAACCATTATGTATTCATGAATGAGACCATTTACAGTTTTGACGTTTCTTATATAGTAATTATGACGTCACTGTGTAATGATTTTAGATCATGACGTCATGGCGCAATTGTATTATTTCATGACGTCTTCAGAAACAACAATATAATTTCGTGTTTTTCTATTTACGTCATAGCTCTAATATAAAACTATAATGACATTCATTATTTATCTTAACTATAATCTTAACTATTTATCTTACATATTATAATCTTATAATCTTACATATATAATCTTACATTATTTATCTTAACTGTAATCTTAACTATAGTGAAGTTGCGTATGCAAGTTAGTATAGGGAAGAGTTTGATCTTTATTATAATCACTGTGTTGTCGAACATTTTCCATTGCATCTATAAACTGTTCCGCAGTCGCCAATCCATACCTTGGAAGCTTTTCATTAAACTGACAACTTTTCTTTTGGATATTACTATGAACCTTTGCCAAAGCATTTCTAGCCGACTTTTCAACAGCATCCGCTCTTTCAAAGAGAATTTTAATCTGTAATTTTGAATACTTTTCATGATCCTGGTAAAACATGCGTAAAATGTTTCTCAATTTACGAAGATCAGCCTGCATTTTTGCCATCTTCTTGTGTTTCTGAATGTAATTTTTCCCTTTGTCCTTATGCGTTCTTCGGTACAACCTCGCAGAGAATTTAAGTTTTTCATTATAGCTTTTGTCACCCCAGTATCTACCCATTATTCTGGTAGCAACTTTTTTCTTATATATTTTTCGGTAATCTTCATCATTGTTATAACGCTCCTTGATCTTTTGTCTAGCCTGCTCAATTCTTGCTTTTCTGTAATCTTTATCATTATCATACCGTTCCTTGCTCTTTTGTCTAGCCTGCTCAATTCTTGCTTCTCTGTAATCTTCATCATTTTGATAACGCTCCTTGATCTTTTGTCTAGCCTGCTCAATTCTTGCTTCTCTGTAATCTTCATCATTACCATACCGGTCCTTGATCTTTTGTCTAGCCTGCTCAATTGTTGCTTCTCTATAAAGTTTATCATTGTGATAACGCTCCTTGATCTTTTGTTTGGCTCTCTTAATTTTTACTTCTCGATATGCCTGGTCGGTTGAATACCTTTGCTTTTCTCTTTTCAAGATACTATCTCTGTTGTCTGTGTAGTACTGTTTTTTTTTAACTTGCGTGCAACTTGCTTTGATCTAACCATTATGTAATTCACGAATGAGACCATTTTCATCTTTGTAGTTCTTAAGTAGTAATTATGACGTCACGGCGTAATGGTTTTATTTCATGATGACGTCATGGTGCAATGATATTATTTCATGACGTCTTCAGAAACCACAACATAATTTAGTGTTATTCTATTCACGTCATAGCTCTAATATAAAGCTATGACGACATTCATTATGTATCTAGTAGGGTTTCAGACAAGGTAGCTCTAATGATGTACTTTTGTTTTGATCTTACTCTATTTTTAGGAGTTTGGGTTTTTATATTTCTTAGCATGGGACTGATCGTCTCTTACTAGGTTTCTAGCTACTGCTGCAACCCAAATTATAAGAGGCAGCCTGGCCGAGTGGTCCAAGACACTGGTGTTAGCCACCAGTCTCTTCGGAGGCGTGGGTTCAAATCTTACCGCTGGTATACGATTATGTTTGAAAGACTGCAGTGTGAAAAGACATCAAAAATGCAGTTTTTGGTGGAAAAATTTATTCTCTTTTAGAAATAATTTATTTTAGTTACTATAAATTTTTAACCCAATTAATTTCCTTTAAAATGAGGCAATGAACAATTCTTTACGAATTTCCAATGCCATGCTTTCTGTTGAAAAGAAAAAAAGAAAAAAAGAAAAAAAAAATATCCCGTTTAGACAGAAGGTTGTAGTAGCTGCCACGTTTCTTGATTTTAAATACAATATATTGCCCTTGGTTTTCAAGGCAAGGTACTGAAAGTTTCCTATACAAGGGTTTCGGACAAGGCAGTTCTAATGGTGTACTTTTTGTTTTGATCTGACTCCTTTGTTAGGAACTATGGGTTTTTATATTTCTTAACATTGGACGTGATCGTCTCTTACTAGGTTGCTAGCTACCGCTGCAACCCGGATTTATGATGAACTATTTCGGTCCTTTATGTAATTACAATAAATGATTTCCTTATTGAGTTAAATTTCATCTAATACTTTGTGTTTAAGTAACGTATCAAGTATCAATGTAAATTCGAATCCCCGTCAGAAAGAATACACTAATATATTAAATTTAAAGTAATATCTCTTAAATTTAAAGTTTAAAAAAGAAACTCAGTTTAGCTGCCTCCTATCTAGATATGATAGCTTTAATATAAATTGATATAGGCAAGAGATCGTTCTTTATTATACTCTTTTAGAAATAATTTATTTTAGTTACTATAGATTTTTAACCCAATTAATTTACTTTAAAATGAGCTATTGAACAACCCTCTACGATGTTCCAGTGCCAAGCTATCTCTGGATACAAAAGAAAAGAGAAAGAAAAAAAAAAAAAATATCCTGTTTAGGCAGAATGTTGTAGTAGCCGCCACTTTTCTTGATTTTCAAGCCAATATATTTCCCTTGCTGTTCAAGCCAAGGGACAGAAAGTTTCCTATACAGGGGTTTCGGACAAGGCGGTTCTAATGGTGTACTTTTTGTTTTGATCTGACTCCTCTGTTAGGAACTATGGGTTTTTATATTTCTTAACATTGGACGTGATCGTCTCTTACTAGGTTGCTAGCTACCGCTGCAACCCGGATATGTACAAAAATCAAATATCTTGGAAAAGACTGCAGTATGAAAAGACATCAAAAATGCAGTTTTCAGTGGAAAAAATTATTCACTTTTAGAAATAATTTGTTTTAGTTACAAAAGGTTTTTAACCCCATTTATTTTCTTTAAAATGAGCCATTGAACAACTCTCTATGATGTTCCAGTCCCAGAAAAGAAAAAAAAAGATGCCATTTAGGCAGAATGTTGTAGTACCTGCCACTTTTTTTAATTTTCAAGCCAATATATTTCCCTTGCTGTTCAAGTCAAGGGACAGAAAGTTTCCTATACAGGGGTATCGGACAAGGCGGTACTAGTGTTGTACTTTTGTTTTGATCTGAGTCTTTTTTTAGGAGTTATGGATTTTTTTATTTCTTAACATTGGACGTGATCGTCTCTTACTAGGTTGCTAGCTACCGCTGCAACCCGGATTCCTACTGTCGCTTGTGTTCTAAACACAGACAATTTGAGCCTTTTCTTCTTTTTGTTCTTTAGGCAATTTAATGTTTTTTCATACTGAATATATTCAAAAATATTGGATTATTACAGCAAGTTTGATTTCTAATAATGATTTCTACTAAGCTTCAAACCTTTTGTTTTCTTTTTTAATTTTGTGAAGTTGTTTTAATTCCTTGTAAAAATATATTTAAATATTTTTGCAATTACCAGTTTTTTGCTCTTTTATGCAATTTAAGGTACTTACTTGAAAATATTCAATATTTCCTCATAACTGTGACGAATGTGACAACGTCATTGCAATACTGATGTATATAAAAATGATTTCACTCACATATTTTTTTTCTCCAAAAATAAGGCTCTTAACGAATTTTTTCAAACTTCTGACCTGTCGAAATCGTTTTTAGGCCAGAATATCCCAGGATGCCAATTTATAATTTTTTAATTAACATTTTTTTTTTAACAACATCAATTTCATTTAAAAGGAGCCTATAAACAGCTATCTACTATGTTCCAGTGAGAAGCTATCAAAAAATATTTTTGCAATTACAAGTTTTTTTTTTATCTTTTATGCAATTTAATTACTTCTCCGTACCTGAAAATATTCAATTTTTCCTCATAAGTGTGACAAGTGTGACGACGTCGTTGCAATAGCCTACTGATGTGTATAAAAATGATTTCACTCACATAAATAGTTATTTTTTCTAAAATTAAGGCTCTCAACGAATTTTATCAAACTTCTAACCTATCTAAATCGTTTTTTTGACCAGAATATACCAGGATGCCAATTTATAATTTTTGATTACAAAAGGTATTTTAACCACATCAATTTCATTTAAAATGACCTATTAAACAGCTCTCTACGATGTTCCGGTGCCAAGCTATCTGAGGAGAAAGAGAGAGAGAGAAAAAAACATGCCGTACACGCAGAATATAGTGGTTTTAGCCACTTTTTTTTATTTTCAAGCCAATATATTTTTCTTGTTGTTCAAGTCAAGAGATGGTAAGTTTCCTATTTAGGGGTAAGTTTTCCAGGTTGCTAGCTACCGCTGCAACCCGGATATGAAGGACATTATATGATGTCATGAAGTGCATTACGTGCATAACGTCATAGTAACTTATACTACATGACGTCATTTTCAAAAACCAAAATTAACGCTCTTAACGAATTTTCCCAGACTTCTGACCTATCTAAATTGTCCTTTTATGCGAGAATATTCCAAGATACCAAATTTCCCGAAAAAATATGGATCCGTTTTCGAGAATTGTAACACAATTATTACTCACATATAAAGATAGTATATGCGATAATATTTTTTTTTACTTATTAATAACTTGTATATTTGTATTAACGGGATTATCGTGTTTTCTTCTACTATTATTCACAACATTTTAAATTCATTTGTCGTAATATCTCTTTTTTAATCCAATTTTCAGTGTAACCACTTAGGCTAAACGGGATATGTTCGAATCCACACATAGTAACAGCTTTTACAACTTATCAATCAATAGAAAGAAGAGCAAACAAATATATTATTAGGGTTATATATGTATCCATTCGTGGGGGGGGGGGGTATGTTGTCAGGGTAGTAAATATTATGCTGAAAAGAAGCATAAATGAGTAATTGCACAATTTTTATTTAATGACTGTTCTGTATATAGCATAGTGTAATGAGATAAGAAATTGTAACTTCAGTAATATTTTAAAGAAACAGGGGGGAAACCAAGAGCAAAATCACCTTAGAAATTAAGCTCAAAATTAAGCAAAATTCACGGAAATTTCTTGAACAAAACCAAAAGGCATTTTCTTACCAATGAAAACAAATAATTATGCACTCTCTCATTGAAACTAAAGTGTTTTCTTCAGTTCTTCAAGCATCAGCTTTGCCGAAATCTTCTTCGATAACTACTTCCTTCTACCTTCTCCTTCAGTAGTCAAGTACACTTGGTAACAGTCACCGTACACTGTACACTGGGTAAAAAAAATTTTCTATGAGGCGGTCCGGATTCACGAATAACGTCAAAGCGAATGTTCAAGTCATGTCTCAATGCTATCTCATAGACTAGCGAAATGGGAGACTTCAATTCCAAGCTGGGATCGTCACATCTTTCTGTTTGCTTATTGTCGACCAAAGATGGCATGTTTTTTAGTTCGTTAAGGGCTTTTTTGGCGGCGCTATGTTTTGCGGCTTGTGGTGTTGGTCCAGTTCCTTCATATACGCCTTCCAGGATTTTGCAGGTTACAGTGAAATAATCTGGGAATCTACAACCACGAGGATGAAATCTGTATCTACGGGAATTGTAAATCCTGGGGTTTCGGTAAAATGGCCCTTTATGGTAAACAAATTGTAGCCACTGCCCATAGAAGGTCCCGTCATTAGAGAGAGTGGCCTTTCGACAAAATTATACGTCACCACGACACCAATCTTCATAGCTAGCGCATTCAACTCAACCGTAGGTTTTTCCCTGCTACTAACAGCATTTCTCATCTTAGGAGGAAGTCGAGGATATCTAGTATGAACAAGTGCTTCAGCTGCTGCTGCATGTCGGGCTTTTTTAATACTACTACTATAGGCTTTGTATGTCTCGTCACCTAATTCCAACACAACAAAAAACACCTTCTTATGCCCTTGACCACTTTCCTTGACTAGTCGATATTGATGTTGTATTTTATTGATCGTAGTGATTTCATTAACTAGGCGTAAAGCTTGTCCGTTTAGTCTCAAAATATTTTTCTTTATATTGGCTTGGGTCATTTTTGTAAATCTGTTGTCTATAACTATTTCAGTTGTATCTTCAATTGACATTTTGAACCTAATGACTAGCATAATGTCACGCTTCTGCTTCTTCAAATATAAGGAACTCTCGGCTCAATAATAATCTACGTATTTATTTTCTTAATCATAATATTACCTTGAAAAAAACTGGAACTAGGAAACAGAAGCATTGAAATATTTTCGCAATTCTAAACTTTATTAAATCTCAGTTTTTCACTGACACCGAGACTTTCCAACTTTTGGAAGTTCCCACTTTTTTTAAATCATCTTTTCTAAGACCAGAATACAATTTACACTCTTAAATGAGTAATAAGCACCGTGCATTAAAGGGTGCTAATGTCACCCTCAACTCCACATTAGCTGTACTAGGATACACATTGCTTGCATTAAACAAGGCATGATATTCCAAACCTCAGGCTGACCAGCGCCATTTTTCCAGTTTCTTAAAATAGACCAAGGATGAAAAAATAGTGGTTATGCATTATGTCCTGGCTTTTGCTGAGAACCGTGCTAATTCTCTAGTATTAAACTTGTAAGTTAGTCATGTTGGGAGCCTGATTAACTTCCTCAGTGGAAAGCAACTGTAGGAAGCTAATTCTCTCAACCGGAAGCATTCCTTCAGCAAGAATTTGCACAAGTAAATGGGAAAAGATGGCAGCAGGGAGTGTCAACTCTTCCTGCTGCTTGGTGGTTCATTCGTTCAAACTCGATGATCTTCTCCAGTGACATCTGAGAAACCAATTGTGTGACTAAAACGGAGATTTGAATTAGTAATCTACTTATCATGGCTGCAGCGATAGCTGCAACCCAGTAAAGAGCGAACCACAGCACATAGTAACCGAAAGTTAAAAACGCGTTTTGAAAAAAAAAATCTACCTAATGAAAGAAAATCCCTATCTAACACTGATTCAGGAATGATAACTATTATTTCGGTGTGTCTTAAAAGTAAAAGTTCATTGCGAAAAGAAATTTATGGTGATTTCACAAAAAAGCCTGAACCTCCTCGAAAAGAGCGTCACATCAAAATGAAAATTATGCTGTTGGAATCAGCATGGTCGAAAACCTTGAAAAGGGAAATTACAGTCCCCCTCCTTGAACAACAAGGAAAATCACTTTTTTGGATGGGTAACACTGATCTGTCTCCCGTTTTTTTTTCTTTTTTTTCTAACAGAACTTGGGGGATGACCAGAACATCCTAGGGCGTGTAATAGCTCATTCGAATGGAAATCAAATTTCTAGTACCTATTTTAAGTGACCAAAGCCATTGGAGGGCAACTAGCCCCCTTCCTAAAAGCCTCCTCCCCCTAAAGTCACCCAATCACAATTTTGAGATAGCCATCTTGTTCAAGATAGTCCAAAGGTCAAAATTTTTGGTTTTGGTGATGATATTACCCTCCATAGTCCCTGGGGAAAGGGTTGCATACTGTATGGGTATCGGACGTATTTATATCACGCGTATCGGTATGAGCGTATTGTTATTGGGCGTATTGGTATTGCAGGTATCTAGACAGATTTTTAAATGCTCATATAAAGGTTATTTCTCATATCTATGTCCAGTGGCGTAATTTCGTCAAAATTCTGGGGGGAAGGGGCAAAGTTTGAGCCAATTTCCCCAAATCAATTGACAATGATAGTGAAAACTGAAAAAATGAGTCATATATTACAATAGAGGCAAAGATATATTAAATAAAACTGACCTGTTTCTCTGGATACTTTAATTATGCAGTCTTATCTTAGTTTTGACTTGATTTTGCAGAAGCTGAATTTCTGCTGTGGAGCTAAATGAGGTCAGGGGGGGGGGGGCAAACTTGTGTCTGAAGGAGGAAGTTGCCCCCTCCCTGCCCCATAACAAGTTACGCCTCTTTCTACGTCCTTCCTATAAGTTCCACCATCAGCAAGTTGCAAATGGCACCTAAAAACGCTTTTGGTGCTATTTCTCAAGTGGAAAAGCTGGGGCTAGTGGGCTACCAGTACTTTTAAGAGTGACGTTTAATGGCTCATTTGAAAGCTATTTTTCATATCTAAGTGATGTTTATCAATTCTGGCATCCGCAAGTGTGATATAGAACTAAAAACAACACTTTTGATGTCACTTCTTAAGTAGAAAAGCTTGGAAGTATAAAACGGATTATAAAATAATTATGGTCCAAAACCCTTAACCGGAGGTTTTCAAGGACACCTCCCGTATGTTCCTCCTCCCAGCCCCCTTAATAAGCTACGCAATTAAGGTGCAACACTAATATATCAAATTAGATTATTAGAAGTTTGGTTCTGTTGGTAGGTTTTGGTCAAGCATTTTGATTCAAAAGCGAATAGAGGTTATCCAGTCCATGGTTTGCAACGACATTCTGAGTAGATCACTAAATCCATACCCCCAACGAGTGGCGTAATTTTGTAAAAATCCTGTGTGGGCCGGGTCAACGTTGGAGGCAATTTTCCCAAATCAAGTGAAAATGACAGAGAAAGCTGAAAAACGACCCGTATAGTAATAAAAAAGGTAAAGCCGTACTAATGAAAAATGATCTGTCTCAGTGGATACTTGAATTATGCAGGCTTTTCTTAGTTTTGACTACATTTTTGGAGAAACTAAACTTAAGCTGGGAGGGAGGGAATGAAGTCAGGAGGAAAACTTAGATCTGGGAGGGGAAGTTGCCCCCTCTGCCCCATAGCAAATTACGCCCCTCACCCCAACCCCCTACCTCTTAGTGGTTGGAGAAGTGTAAGCTTGTGGTTCCGGAACCACTCAAAGTTGTATATTAAAAGAAGGATTACTTATTGTCATACTTACTTATTCAAATTATTTACTTGACAATTCCACCGCAATATTCTCTCCATACGTAAGATTGTGCTTCCAAAGGGGAAGAAAGGTAAATGAAAATAGTTCTCTAGGAGAATTAAGGTGATTCTTCCCAAAATTTTTGAAATGAAAACAAACTTAGTTTATAATAGCATATATCGTACCTACAAAAGAAATGATCTCTTTTTTAAATTTCCATTCATTTCTGAATAATGAGTGGCTTTTTATTTAGGGGGAGGTCAAATAAAACCCTCAGCCTAAAGGCACATTTCTATTGAGCTAGCAAATTTTCCGTGAGTATGTCGATACATAAACCTTTCCGCTCAGTTAACCTTTTGTGTCGTAGCTACTTGCCTGAAGCTACTTTCTTAAGTGCTACTAAATTGGATTTTTAAAACAAAGAATTAAAGATATATTTCTTCTTTTTTATTTATTTTTTTTTACAAAAAAGAAATGACACTGTGTTTTGATTTAGTTCCGCTCCTTTATAAGGGTTGAGGTGTCTTGTCTCCCCTAGATTGGAGGTGATTAGAAATTATACGTATATATAAAAAAAAAAACTTTTCAACTGAAACTAAGGACCAACATTAAAACGTAAAACGAACTGAAATTATTCCGTATAAATAAAAGAAGTCATAGCAGTGTTGTTTCTGAATTAAATTTTAATCAAAAACGAGCATAGATTAATTAAAAAAACAAATTTTTTCCGATGAAAGTATAGAGTCAAGTTGAAACTTAAGACGAACAAAAATTACTACTTCACAGCATATTTATGATAATTCAATAAAACTAGTACTCACTAAACAGCTAGAGATATTTCCCTATGTTTGCAAGATTACAGAAAAGTATCGCATTACCGAAAACACAAAATAATATAAGAGCTTTAGCGAGGTACAAGTAAATCATTTAAGGGCACTTTTAAAAGTATACAAGTAAAGCATTTTTAGATTTTTGCTTTGTCTATTAATTTTATCGTTTAGTTTGGCATAACTTCTGCACTATGAGCTCAGTTTAATGGTTGACTGTCGTTTGCATCTGAAAAGTACAGTTCATGATTATTTTGTAGACAAGTTCCAAGTGCCACTACAGACTCGCTTTAGAATTTTTATCACAACTTAAAGTTCAACTTCGTTCTTTACTTCCCTCGGGAAAGCTTTTTTTTTATTAATCAAATAAGATTCGAGATGTTACCGTAGCGCAGTTGTAATGGGACTCTCCTTTCAGTAATGGGGGATTTTGGGTTCAAACCTCCACAGGGACGACGCAGGGACCTTAGTAGTCAAGAAGCCTCGTTAATCCGATTACTACTTTTTTATAAGATTCGAGAATAAAGAAATACTAGTTTTTTTTAATTGCAGTATATACTGAAATTAACTTTACTCAAGTCACCTGATTTTTGGACGGCAACTTTGTTGCTATTCGGTCTGGATAGGTAGAGCACTAGCCTCTTGGAGGCTGTTCCCCATGTCCAGTAGTCCGTCAGGATCTTAGCCTTGGGATCTGTTCCATTTGCCAGCTTTACAAACCGCCACCAGCTCTGTTTTCCATGACATGTTTGTATCTCACTGTTCATTACTGAGGATAAACATATCAAGAGAGGGGGTAGACTCCGATTAGTAGAAGCAGAGACACTAATAGCCAATGGTCCGCTCTGCCCTTAAAGGGTTCCCTTACATCCTAGATTATATAGTTTTAATGCTTAAATGATAGGCCTATTGTTGTATTGACAGCACCCCCGTGGTATCGCACCTTCAAGTCCGGAGAGACAAAGAGACCATTTCAAACATGCTGATTTATGAACTTCCAAAAGTGTGTTTAGGCTGGGGGCTGGGCTCCGGTAAATCTAATAAGAAGATGCAAGCTGTCATTCAGATGTAAACAGACATATATTTTGTTATCTTCTATTTTAAGTTTTGGTACTTACGTGTTATAGCGACCACACTTTGATTTGTAATGAAACCGGTTTTCTGTGTCCACTCGGAGACAATCCATTTAACCTGAGCGAGAGAAACTACTTTGTAGGTTTATTTTAATTAAATATTTAATATGTAAATGTGGTTAGGTATTTAATATAATGCTTTCTCGGTGGCCTGCTTTCCAGTAACTCTCTGTTGTATTTTCCATAATTTTGTCAAATATTTTCATCATGTTTTGGTATACTTCATTAGGATTAACCTAACTTCTTTGGTCTGGTCGCTATAACACGTAAATAACGTTTTTAGTTTTTTTCAGTTCATGGTTCATTTGGGTTTAACCCAATGGGCTAGGTTACACACTTTTCCAATAACAGTGTCCAATAAAGGAATTAGAATAATCTTTAGTTTTTTTTTTGTATGTTGAAAAAATGATGTATGTTTCTGTTTCCTTACGGAAAGGGGGACCTACTCCCCAGTGAATAAAGTTGCGAACAAAGAATTTCCTTTTACCATAGATCTTAGTCTGTGTAGAGAAAGTGTTACTGGGAAAAAGATTAGACAATGGAAAGAATTGAAAGAGAAAAATTGTCTGCTCAAATAGCTTCGAGCAAATGGGCTTGGTATATTGTATCGTTCTCTATTGCACCATAAAACGGTCTGGAAAACCCAGAAGGAAGCTAGAAATAAATCATGACTCAAATTTAACAGAAATAAGATAATGCACTTATTCTTTATGTATCTTCTTGTCTCAAATCTTATTGAACTTTTATCCTATGAAGAAAGCAGTAAATTAAAGACTGACAAAACTAGACTTATTAATGCAGTGTTGTAACTAGGATTTGATCCTGAGAAAATTATAACCTATCTTATACATAACAAATGGGAGGGTAGCTAGGGGAGACCTATTGAAAACTTGTTGTGATCTATTGAAAATGAAAGTTTCGAAGATCCTGGAATGGGTGAAAGCCCCTCCCCCGCCACACACATAAATATAGGTCTTTTATCTATTGTTAGATATATTTTTGTCAGACTTAGTTTGTTTATTGTGACCAAAAATTTCCTGACCTTTTTTCCGCCCATAATGTTTATTTTTCCTGCTGAGTTATTGCACTTCTCATTTTCCAAGATACCTTGATTTCAGGAAAGATACTGTGTTGATACTGTGTTGATTTTGGTACGGTTACTATGTTGATACTGTGTTGACAAGATACTGTGTTTATTTCATTATTCATTTCAGGAAAGAAGAATAGCAACAATGGGATTTGTCTTCAAGATTGTTACCTTATTACTGTTTATTTTGATGGCTGTTAAAATTATATATAATTTATATAATTTTGCCATATCAACTGATGAGTCTCATTTAATGGTAGAAGACGAGTTGGTGAGTGTCTCTTCTTCTTCTTTTGTTTCGAATACTACAGAAATTGAAAGCTATAGAAGCCTAGATTTAAGCCCAGGAAGGAATGCACGGAAGTTTGCATTGTCCCCTTGAAAGTCGAAACAGAAACTCATCATTCTTACCCCCTTCCCTCCCTAAGGCAGAGGCATTGTAAAAAATGTGTATCCATATCCACGGGGGGGGGGCTAGGGGGTTGAACCCCCTCCCCCCGAAATTTTTGTCCGACTCGTAAAATTAAACAAAAATGCCAATAAAGGAATTTTTGATGCGTTTTTTAGTTTATATTTGTACTCCCCCCCCCCCCAACAAAAATCCTGGATATGGGCTCGTGCTTAAACATTGCTAAACCAATAAAAAAGAGAGAATCAGAGGATTTGTCTAACTTGAAATAAATAAACAAACAAATAAAATATTAGTACAAATAAAATATCAAGGACAAGGAACAATCTGAAACACAAGGAACTTTTTGATTATTTGGATGTTGGTCCTAATCAAGAATACTTCTCTAAAAAGGAATGTGTTGCAATCGTGTGTCTGCAATGTTTGATGCTACGATTAATGGGTCAAGATCTATTGGTGCCCTAGTTTATACACTCTTAATTGATATAAAAGGAGCTTTCGAGTATATTCTGCATACCTCCGCACTTTCAGCTCTTATTAGCAGTAATAGTCCCTATCTGGTTAGAATTCTTAGATCTTGATGTTCGCTGCGTATTATAAAGCATTTTCACCTTTTCTTCTGATTTCTCTTGTTTATGCAGCGAGACAAGGCTGAGTTTCACCCCCTTAAATTTTTAAATTTTTTAATGCCTGTTTTGAAAAGTTTCTTCGTTTTTATCAACAACCCTTGTATCGATGGGGTGGGATGTGTCTTTCAATACATAAGCTGATGATAAAATTTTATTGAGTCGTTCTAAAGTTAGTTTGATTGATAATTTTGATGACCAATTTGAATTAATGCCTCATATAAATATTTTATTTCTGATGCCCCTTTTTCGGGTAGCCTTATTGCGCTTCAGCTCAGGTTACTAAGACAATGCTAGTTTTATGTATTCGAGAAAAAATTAGATGATTTTTCGATCAATAACACGCCTCTTATCTATCATATTGATATTTTAGTTTCTCTTTTTAATACATTAGTCCTTTCGCATGTTTTTCATCTATATCTTCTTTTTCATGTTTCTTTCATCTATTCTTTTTCATGTTTTTAAAATTTGCAATTTTTCTTCCGTTTGGGTTTATTTTTTCAAATATTATAAATCTATTTACCTCCCAAATTGGTTTTAGTTACACCGAACTAGTTTCAAAGTTTTAAATTAATGAACCGCAATGTCAAAATTATAACTTTTATCATAGATCCGAACATATTCTCTATCTTAACGCTCTTCCTTTTTTCTAGAATTTAATCGAAGCTTAATAATTCAGTTACTTTGTGTAATTTTAATTTGATGCATTCTAGCATCAGCTTTTTTTCTTGGCCTATTGTGTTGTTATTCGTTAGTGTTGTTTTAGCTCTGTATCCTAGGCCGAGTAAAAAGAAAACAGACGGAACAGCATACATTCTGGACAATTCCCCTACATTAGCGGATTTCGGTGAAACGCCTGATGACAGTACTACTCTGATGGCGTCATATGCATGAAATTTGAAATTTCGAGAATATGACTGCAAAGTTTATTGATACTCACAAACTAAGTCATCTAAATTTTGTTTTGCTTAATTATTGTACATATCTAACTTGGCCGTTTTTTACCTTATTTACATATTTCAAAATAAATAGAAGCTAAGTAGAACCTGTTTCTCGGACGCTCATTCCTAATGAAATATCGCAAAATATGATGAAAAGATAATACTTTAGAAACTAATTCCGGCTATATGTTTGCACATTTTTTTTGGGGGGGGGGGGGTAAAGTATAGCAGGTCTGCATGCAAAATGCGTTAGGTACAACTATTCTGTGTATTAAGAAATAAGAGTTGTTTTCTAACTTCACACTGTCCAAATACTTTACCCCCCACCCCGCTTAATGTGCCGATATATAACCCAAATTATATATTTCCCATCTATTCTGTCACTTGTCTTTGTTTGTCCACGCTAAGCTGAAAAAAAAACTAACGAAGAAACCGGTTCTACTTAGCTTCTTTGCTCATAGGCGCTATAATAGACAAGTACCTACTGTTTTATAAAGGTGTCATATTAGATGTGTTCTCATTTTGTTTCTGATCATCTCTTCCTACCTCATGTGTGAGCATCAGCGACTGCCTACTCTGCTATAAGATAAGATAACGTGTATTTCAAGCCAAAATGTGGCCATGTACACAAATAACATACAAGATTAACAAGTTACAGCACTCGACACAATAATAATAAAAAAATAAATATAAAATAAAAACTACACTCTTCTTTTTGCAAAAAACTCATCAAGATATCTTCCCACTAGACAAATAAAGTGTGACGACGTACTTTTCAAAGCATCAGGAAGCAGCAGTCCATCATTACCTAATAAATTTTCCCTTACCCCCAAAAGACCTCGACAACGATTCAGACAAAGCTCCAAATTCTCGTCCTCTTCTTGGCAAAGAGGGCAAGCAAACCTGCCGTCCGGGACACTTTTCCTCCTCTCAAAAACTTTCTATCTCGAACGAATCGGAAGGCAATTAGATCGTAGCTGCATCCTATATGTAAGGTATCTAGACGGTAAATTTAAATTAAAGTAAAATTCCTGACCATATATTATATTAACCTCATTATAATACCTTAAAGTTTCCGAATTCTTAATCTCCTCGCCCCATTTCTGTGTCGTCTGGTCCTTCAGCACCCGCTTGATTTCCTTGTCCAACTGTAATTGTTGACTAGTTGGTCCAAGGCCATCATTCCATGCGAAAGAAAAACCTGTCTTATTCAGTAACTCTTTAACTTTAAAAGGCCAAAATCTTCACCTATGTAGCTGAAGTAACTCATCATATGCAGCCTTCAGTAGCCTATCACTGGGAAACTGTACAGCCCTTAGCCAAAATTTTATCATTTGGACTGTCCTATAACTTTCAAGAGACCACAGTCCAAGGTCTCTTTTAAAAAACTGGGTATGGGTCATTCTATGCAACCCGTACAATCTCTTAAAATAACATAGCTGAACGCTTTCTAACTGGGCAGCATTCTCATGTCCCCAGATCTCTGCCCCGTCATGGAGAATCGGCATAATCTTAGATAAAAAAAAACCCTCTTATGCAAAGACAAATTCTTCATTTCACTAATTTTATTCCTGAAAAGAAAAAATGTTGCAGCACTTCCGCTATTTAACACTTCTTTAATATGAGAACTCCATCCACCATTACTTTGGAAAATATAACCAAGATACTTTATTTTTTCAAGTACTTCTATTTGTTGTCCTCCAAATACAAATATATTATCTATTTTTCATTCCTTTTACTGAAAACAACCACTTTAGTTTTCATAAGGTTAAGCTGTAACTTTTTCATTTGTAAATATTCCTCAATTAAATCAATCTGAAGCTCCCTTGCCTACTTCGCCACCAATGCAGTGTCATCCTCAAATAATGACACCGAAAAATTAATTTTTCCAAGACACAGCTTTGGAGCCCATTTTTTTTTCCAGAAACTCCACCATATCATTCAAAAACAAACCGAACAGTCTCGGGGACACGACGCTGCCCTGCTTCACTCCTTTCTTAAGGTAAAATAGCCTGGAAAATCCCAAACCTGCAACTCTGACCATAGACTTAGTTCCAGAATACAGACCACAAAATAAACGAATAAAACTTAAAGGCAGACCTATATCTCTTTAACATTTTTCAAGGGGAAATCTATCTACATTGTCGAATGCCTTTCTTAAGTCTAGAAACGCAACATACAGCTTATTTCTACCTGATCCATACTTCTCTATCAGTGCCCTTAACACAAATGCTTTATCCGACGCACTATACCTTTTCCTGAAAACCCCCTGCTCCTCTTTAATTACCCCATAACCCTCCAACCATTCATTCAACCGATTGTCCAAAATCTTTTCTAAAATTTTACAAAGTACAGGCGCTAATGCTATAAACTTATAGCTATCATGATCACTAGGACTACCTTTCTTAAATAGAGGTACCATAATCGATACTTTCCATAGGGAAGGCCATACACCACTACTTATAATTCTATTAAAAATATTCACTAAAACTAGTAAAAAAAAAAAAAACACCAAGAAACCTCTTTAACAAAACTGCTGGTGTACCGTCTATTCCTGGCCCTGATCCTCCCTTCATCTTCTTAACTACATTCCTAACTTCTTCTGAAGTTACCTCCTTCACTAACTCATAATCTTTTTCTTTCATCAGAAACTGCGGAGCAACACTTGATTCTTCACTATCAAGGCCACTAGAATCTTCATCTATACTCTCAAGAAAACTAGGCCAAGTATCAGCTTCAGGGATTTGTAATTGGCGTTTTCCTTGTCTATTCTCCTGCCTTATTCCTGACCAAAATTGCTTTGTATCCCCTACCATATAAGCCTTCTCTATCTCTTTCTGTTCCACTCTAATTTTCTCTCTTTCTTTCCTCTGTTTTAGCCTATTATATTCCCTTCTCCTTTCCTTAAACCGTAAAAACAAACTCTGCCTTTCTTCCTCTACAGAGTAAGCATTTACCAAATCTAATAACTCCACCAACTCCTTTTTAGAAGAACTACATTCATCATCAAAAAAACTATTTTTTCCTTTTCATATTTGGTTTCTCTGACAAACGAGCACACTCATAAATCACAAAACCTAAATCTTCCAAAATTTCATCTGTATCTTTTGTTTCATCCTGCAGACTATCCACTTTCTCAATTATTTCAGGCCTCAAAAACTCCTCTTTCGTCAATTCCAGCTCCTCTTTACTCCATTCACTCTTTAAAAACTTCCCTGAAAAACAAAGATCCTTTGTAACCCTACCTAGTAAGACTATCACCTTTTTTATTCCTTGGAACGCTCCCCGAGGCGATGTTCATCAAACGAGCGCTGAATAAAAACTGATGTTCAGAACGTATATGACGTTCTGAACGTTTTTAGAGTTAATACGAGTGATATTAACAGTGGCGATTATGGAGAATAGATAACAACAGAAAACAATTACAATAACTGAATCGAATATACACTAATAAATTACGCAAATGTGTCCAAATATAAAAAAAATAATTGTTTTTATGTGCGCTCTACTAATTTTTACATTCGAGTATCTGTATTTATAAGTTTATCTTGTACTAGCTATTAATACATATTCCTTTCAATACATATCAGTTGCTAAGATGACTCAATGTAGATGAGTCCTTAATTCTGGTAAACTCAACTGACTTTTTTTAACTCTTCAAATGTTAGTTCTCGTCGTTCCAGGGGTCACTTTCTTAACCCTTTTTCCTTAGTAACGATGTAAATCCTCTTAGCTCTTGAGTTATATTGAGGTCTCGGGAACTGTCAAAAATTACTAGAGATAAAAATGTTAATTCTGTCCTGGACATGCTGATTTTTGGTAGTTTTGTGCTTGGTAGATTATTTGATTCTATTTTTGTTCATTTTTGGTTTAATGGAATTCTATACTTTTTTTTGAAACACTTATTTTATCGAAAAAGTTTTTTTTAGTTAATTTCTGTTCATTTTATATTGACATAATCTTTTTTGGCGAAAAAGAAAATAATAATTTGGATCTTTCCGGTTTTCCTTTAAGAATTTATAGTTTGGCCTGATTTTTGTATGTCAGAGAAACTTTTTTTAACAACTTTTAGCAGCATACACCCTTTTGAAAATCTTGACACAGATAGTAGTGTTTAGTTTAGTCATATGCATCCTTTAGTTGACCTGATAAATATAACTTAATACTATTCCCGACAAATTATATTTATACTCTTTGACATTCTGTATTCACTTACATTCTTTTGATTTAGTTTTAGGGCAAATTACATAGTTGTGGGGTTTAACCTACCCAATAAACCTAGAGATATAGTTACTAGACCATTCAGCTATATTGAACAAAATGGCTGTCTTAAAATTTTGATTTGATGTGTTTGAAAACTTATGAGCCAAAGAGGAGGGCTGATTAATCTCCAATCACTTTTGATTCTTAAAGAGGGCTCTAGATCTTTCACTTTCTAATCAAATTAGCTCCTTTAGAATATCAATGACATTACTAACTATAATAGGGTAGCGCTGCCTATGTCCTTGTATTCCCTATATTGCTTATATGCCTTTTTAATATCTGCATGCTTATCGTTTTTTCGTTTAATTAAAACGTTCCCTAAAAGTTTCAACTTAATGCCATTAGAGCCACTAGTTACATTAACCGAAAGTAGTATGACCCTAATACGGCCAGAATATACAGCCTGATGCTCTAAAGATTATACCCTAAACCTCATTGGATATACCCTAAAGCTTGTTAGTATATTACAGACGGAACAGCTCACTAGCATATTTCAGACGGAGCATACTTAATATTCAGTAATTCCATAACAATTCTATGAATAAATTATTTATTCGGGTTGGACGAAAGCGGTTAAAATTTTTATAGGCTTCTACAATGATTGAATATAAAGCGGAATTTTAAGTGCATTTAATAATACGAGTTAAATTTAATGCATAAAAGAACGGACAAGTCTGCTACCCCTTTTTTCTTTTGATGTGCGCTTGGGTAAAGTAAACCGGTGAACTTTTGTCCCCAATGAATCAATTCCTATAGCATTTTTATAGGAAACCTATGTTCATCCATGTCCCACATCCAAGGGCCCCAAAGCCCCTTCCCCCGACTTTGTGTACTCCCCGTTTTTTGAACTTTGAATTTTTTTGAACTTTGTATTCTTTTTTAACTTAGTTCTCTCAACTTCTTTTTCGGGACTTGTAAATTTGTTCATCTTTTTTTACATGTCTTTAAATGACAGTAAATATACTTATAGCGAAAGAAATTCATTTATGATATTTTCGAATTACAAAATTAAGATGATATAGATATGTTAAATCGTGATTTTTCCTATTAGAAAAATAATGTTTCTAGTGACATTTTTTTACTTTTTTTCTTTTGAACTTAGAAATTTTTAAACTTTTTTTAATGTCTTAAAGGACATTGTAACGCGTTCATATTAGAATTGGACATTTATGCTGGTAATGAGGTACAATTTGACATGACTGTACAATTTGAAATGATTTTCTGGGTAAATTTGAGAGGTTATTCGCAAATGGTTCTGTCAAATGAATATTTTTGGAAGAAGACCATAGGAAAATAGGTAGTTAAATTGGTAAAAATGTTGGACTTCAATCTAGGATTTTTCTTGAAACTGGCCTGTTTTATGGAAATATATGATGTTACATGCTAGAAAGAAGCTTGAATCAAAGAATGTACCCTAAGAAGCCATTAAATAAAAGTACATTTGCATACGACAAATTCAGCTAGTAGGTAAGTCTCCAAGCATCTTAGTTGCTGACTGAACATCAAAAATTTAGTGAAAGCACTTTTGAGTACAATAAACTCAGGTAGTTAATAAATTCCAAGTGTTTTAGTTGCTGACTGAATATCAAGAATTAAACGAAAGCACTTTTGACTATATCAAAATCAGCTAGTTGAGGAGTTCCTAATGTTTAGTAACCGACTAGGTATAACAAGATTTAATAAAATTACTTTTCAGCACAACAATCTCAGCTAGTTGATAAATTCCGTGTGTTTTAGTTACCGACTGGCAATAGAAAAAAATTAATAAAAGCACGTTTGAGTACAACAAACTCAGCTAGTTGGTATATTCCAAGTGTTTTACTTGCAGGCTGAGGACTAAAAATTTAATAAAAGCACATTTGAGTACAACAAACTCAGCTTATTGATAAACTCCGGGTATTTTACTTGTAGGCTGAGTACAAACAATTAAATGAAAACGCTTTTGATTACAACAATCTCAGCTACTTAATAAATTCCGAGTGTCTAAGTTACTGACTGAGTTACTGAGCTATTCTTAGTTACTGAAAAAAAAATTAATAAAGGCACTTTTGAACACATAAAACTCAACTAGTTTGTAAATTGCGAGTGTTCTAGTTGCTGATGAGTAACAAAAATTTAATGAAAGTACTTTTGAGTAAAACAAACTCAGTTAATTACTGGCTGAGTACCAAAAATTTAATAGACGCACCATTGAGTACTATAAACTCAGCTAGTTGGTAAATTTCGAGTGGTTTAGGTACCGACTGGGTATAAAGAAAATAATAAAAACACTTTTGAGTACAAAAAACTCAGCTAGTTGGTATATTCCGAGTGATTGAATTGCTTATTAAGTAAAAAAAATTAATGAAAGCACATTTTGAGTACAACAAACTTAGCTAGTTGATAAATTCCATGTGCTTTACTTGCAGACTGAGTACCAAAAATTTATTAAAAGCACTTTTGAGTACAGCAATTCAGATAGTTGATAAATTCCGAGTGTTTTAGTTATTAGTTGAGTAACAAAAATTTAACGAAAGCACTTTAATGTAGAACAAACTCAGCTAGTTGATTAATTCTGTGTGCTTTACTTGCTGGCTGAGTACCAATAGTTTAAAAAAGCAATTTTGAGTACAACAACCTCAGCCATTTTGTAAATCCCGAGTCTTTTAGTTACCGACTGGGTATAAAAAAATTTAATAAAAACTTTTGAATACAACAAACTCAGCTAGTTGTTATATTCCGCGTGTTTTAGTGGCTGACTAAGAAACAAAAACTTAATGAAAACACTTTTTAGTACAACAAACTCAACTAGTTGATAAATTCTGTGTGTTTTACTTGCTGGCTGAGTACCGATAAATTAAATAAAAGCACTTTTGAGTAAAACAATCTCAGCTAGTTGGTAAATTCCGAAGGTTTTGAGCTACCGACTGAATATTAAAAAAAAACTAACAAAGGCACTTTTGGGTACAACAAACTCAGCTAGTTGGTATATTCGGAGTGTTTTAGTTGCTGATTGACTAACAGAAATACAATAAAAGCACTTTTGAGTACAACAAACTCAACTAATTGATAAACTCCGTGTGTTTTACTTGCTGGATGAGTACCACAAATTTAATAAAAGCACTTTTGAGTACAACAATCTCAGCTGATTGATAAATTCCGTGTGTTTGTTTTACCGACTGGCTATAAAACAAATAATAAAAGCACTTTTGAGTACAACAAACTCAGCTAGTTGGTACATTCCAAGCTTTCTAGTTGCTGATCGATTAACAATTATTTAATGAAAGCACTTTTGAGTACAACAAACTCAGCTAGTTGATAAATTCCGTGTGTTTTCCTTGCAGACTGAGAACCAAAGATTTAATAAAAGCACTTTTCAGTACAAAAATCTCAGCTAGTTGGTATATTCCGAGCGTTTTAGTTATTTATTGAGTAACAAAAATTTAATGAAAACACTTTTGTGTAGAACAAACTCAGCTAGTTGATTAATTCTGTGTGCTTTATTTGCTGGCTGAGTACCAAAAAATTAATAAAAGCACTTGTGAGTAAAACAATTTCAGCTAGTTGGTAAATTGTTAATGTTTTAAGCTACCGACTGGATATTAAAGAAAAATTGACATAGGTACTTTTGAGTACAACAAACTCAGCTAGTTGGTGTATTCCGAGTTTCTTGGTTGCTGATTGAACAACAGAAATTTAATGAAAGCACTTTTAAGAACAAAAAACTCAACTAATTGATAAGCTCCGTGTGTTTTACTTACTGGTGGAGTACGACAAATTTAATAAAAGCACTTTTGAGTACAACAATCTCAGCTAGTTGATAAATTCCGTGTTTTTTTACTGGCTGGCTATAAAAAAATTAATAAAAGCAGTTTTGAGTACAACAAACTCAACTAGTTGGTATATTCCAAGTTTTCTAGTTGATTGACTTGCTGATCGATTAACGATTATTTAATGAAAGCACTTTTGAGTACAAAAAACTCAGCTAGTTGAGTTGATAAATTCCGTGTGTTTTACTTGCAGACTCAGTACCATAGATTTAATAAAAGTACTTTTGAGTACAGCAATCTCAGCTAGTTGGTATATTCCGAGCGTTTTAGTTATTGATTGAGTAACAAAAATTTAAAGAAAACACTTTTGTGTAGAACAAACTCAGCTAGTTGATTAATTCTGTGTGCTTTACTTGCTGGCTGAGAACCAACAATTGAAAAAAGTACTTTTAAGTACAACAACCTCAGTCTTTTAGTTATCTAAAAATGGGTATAAAAACAATTTAGTAAAAAAAACTTTTGAATACAACAAACTCAGCTAATTGTTATATTACGAGTGTTTAAGTTGCTGACTAAGAAACAAAAACCTTATGAAAACACTTTTGAGTACAACAAACTCAACTAGTTGATAAATTCTGTGTGTTTTACTTGCTGGGTGAGTACCAAAACATTAAATAAAAGCACTTTTGAGTAAAACAATCTCAGCTAGTTGAAAATGTTTTAAGCTACCGACTGGATATAAAAAATATTAATAAAGACACTTTTGGGTACCAACAAACTCAGCTAGTTGGTGTATTCCGAGTGTCTTAGTTGCTGATTGACTAACAGAAATTCAATGACAGCACTTTGGTGTACAACAATCTCACCTAGTTGATAAATCCCGTGTGTTTTTTTTTACCGAGTGGCTATAAAACAAATAATAAAAGCACTTTTGAGTACAACAAACTCAGCTAGTTGGTACATTCCAAGCTTTCTAGTTGCTGATCGATTAACAATTATTTAATGAAAGCACTTTTGAGTACAACAAACTCAGCTAGCTGATAAATTCCGTGTGTTTTACTTGCAAGCTGACTGCCAAAAATTCAATAAAAGCACTTTTGAGTACAAAAACCCCAGATTGTTGGTATATTCTGGATTTTTAGCTATTGATTGAATAACAAAAATTTAATGAAAGCACTTTTGTGCACAACGAAATCAGCTAGTTGATAAATTCCGTGTGCTTTACTTGCTGGCTGAGTACCATAAATCTCAAAATGTACTTTTGAGTACAACAATCTCAAATATTTTGTAAATTCCGAGCCTGTTAGTTGCCGACTGGGTATAAAACAATTTAATAAATTTTTTTTAGTACAAAAAACTCAGATAGTTGGTAAATTCTGTGTGTTTTACTTGCTGGCTGACTACCAAAAATTTTATAAAAGTACTTCTCAGCTAGTTGGTAAATTCTGAATGTTTTAACTTGCCGAATGGAAATCAAAAAATTTAATAAAGGAAATGTCTGGTACAACAAACTCAGCTAGTTGGTAAATTGCATGGGCTCTTTTGAGTACAACAAACTCATCTAGTTCGTATATTCGGAATGTTTTAGTTGCTGACTGACTAACGGAAACTTAATGAAAGCACTTTTGAGTACAACAAACTCAACTAACTGATTAAATACCTGTGTTTTACTTGCATGCTGGGTGACAAACATGCAATGAAAGCACTTTTGAGTACAACATACTCTACTAGTGAGTATATTCTGTGATTTAGTTACCCATTGGGTATCAAAAATTTAATTAAGGCCCTTTTAAGCACAAAAAAATCAGCTAGTTGAGAAATTACAAGTGTTCTAGTTTCTGGTTGAGTAAAAAAAGTTTAATTAAGGTGCTTTTGTGTACAACAAACTCAGCTAGTTGATAAATTCTGTATGTTTTACTTGCTGGCTGAGTACTACAAATTAAATAAAAGCACTTTTGGGTTAAATGATCTCAGCTAGTTGGTAAATTCAGGATGTTAAATTACCAACTGGATATAAAAAATTTAATAAAGGCTCTTTTGGGTACGACAAACTCAGCTAGTTGGTATATTCCGAGTGTCTTAGTTGCTGATTGACTAACAGAAATTTAATAAAAGCCTTTTGAGTACAGCAGTCTCAGATAGATGATAAATTTTGTGTGTTTTAGTTACCGACTAGCTATAGAAAAAATTTAATAAAAGCACTTTAGAGTATAGCAAACTCAGATAGTTGGTATATTCCGAATATTGTAGTTCCTGATCGAGTAACAAAAATTTAATGAAAACACTTTTGAGTACAACAAACTCAGCTAGTTGTTGAATTCCGTGTGTTGTACTTCCAGGCTGGGTACCAAAAATTTAATAAAAGTGCTTTCGAGAACAACAAACTGAGCTAGTTGGTTAACGCCGAGTATTTTAGTTATTGACAGTGTACCCAAAATTTAATAAACGCACTGTTGAGTACAGCAAACTCTAGCAATTTGGTAGATTCTGAGCGTTGTAGTTGCTGACTGTGTAACAAAAAATTTATTGAAAGTACTTGGATTACAACAAACTCAGCTAGTTGATATATATTCCGAGTGTTTTAGTTCCTGACTGAATACCAAAAACTTTAATGAATGCACTTTTTTGTACAACAAACTCAGCTTGTTGATAAACTCCGGGTGTTTTATTTTCGGGCTGAGTACCAAAAATTTAATAAAAGCACATTTAAGTACAACAATGTCAGCTACTTGGTAGCTTCCGAGTGCCTTAGTTACTGCCTTATTGAGTGTCTTAGATTGAGTATCAACAAATCTAATAAAAACACTTTTACCTACAACAAACTCAGCTAGTCGGTATATTCCAAGTGTTCTAGTTCCTGACTGAGTAACAAAAATTTAATGGAAGTACTTTTGAGTACAACCAACTAAGCTAGTTTATAAATTTCGTGTGTTTTACTTCCTTTCTAAGTAACAAAAATTTAATGAAAACACTTTTGAGTTCAATAATCGCAGCTAGTTGGTAAGTTCTGAATGTTTTAGTTACCGTCTGGATATAAAAAGTTTAATAAAGTCACTTTGGGGTACAACAAACTCAGCTAGCTGCTATATTCCCAGTGTTTTGGTTGCTGATTGACTAACAGAAATTTAAAGAAAGCTCTTTTGAGTACAACAAACTCAATTAATCGATAAACTCTGTGTATTTTACTTGCTGGATGAGTGCCAAAAATTTAATAAAAACACTTTTGAGTATAATAATCTCAGCCAAATGATAAACTCTGTGTGTTTTAGTTACCGACTAGCTTTAGAAAAAAAAATTAATAAAAGCACTTTTGAGTACAACAAACTCAGCTAGTTGGCATGTTCTGAGTGTTCTAGCTGCTGACCGAGGAACAAAAATTTAATGAAAGAACTTTTGAGTGCAAAAACCTCAGCTAGTTGTATTTTACTTCCAGTCTGAGTACCAAAAATTTAATAATAGCATTTTTAACTACAACAAACTGAGCTAGTTGGTAAACTCTGAGTAATTTAGTTATTGTCCGAGTATCAAAAATTTAATAAACGCACTTTTGAGTACATCAAACTCGGTTAGTTGATAAATTCCGGGTGTTTTAATTGCTGGCTGAGTGCAAAAAAAAAATTAATGAAAAAACTTTTGAGTACATAATACTCAACTAGTTGATACATTCCGTGTGTTTTTGCTGCTGTATGAACATCAAAAATTTAATAAAAGCACTTTTGAGTGCAAAAATCTGAGCTAGTTGATAAATTCCAAGTCTTTTAGCTACCGACAGGGTATCAAAAATTTAATAAAAACAGTAAAAAAACTCAGCTATTAATAAATACCGAGTGTTCTAGTTGCTGATTGAGTAACAAATACTTAATGAAAGTTCTTTTGAGAACAACATTCTCAGCTAGTAGATAAATCCCCTGTGTTTTAGTTTCCAAATGGCTATAGAAAAAAATTAACAAAAACAGTTTGGAGTACAACAAACTCCGCTAGTTGGTATATTCCGAGTGTTCCAGCTGCTGGTCGAGTAACAAACATTTAATGAAAGCACTTTTGAGTACTACAAATTCAGCTAGTTGATAAATTCTGAATGTTTTAATTGCTTGCTGAGTAAAAACAAAATTAATGGAAAAACTTGAGTACAAAATATTCAATTAGTTGATACATATCGTGTGTTTTTACTGCTGAATGAACATCAAAAATTTAATAAAAGCAGTTTCGAGTGCAATAACCTCAGTTATTGGATAAATTCAAAGTCTTTTAGTTACCTACTGGGTTTCAAAAATTAATTAAAATCACTTTTTAGTACAAAAACTTAGCTAGATGATAAATTCCGAGTGTAATAGTAAATTTCGAGTGTTATAGTTTCTGACTGTGTAACAAAAATTTAATGAAAGCACTTTTGAGTACAATAAACCCAGCTAGTGTTTTAGTTACCGACTTGTATCAAAAATTTAATAAAAGCACTTTCGACGGGAACAAACTAAGCTATTTGGTATATTCCGATTGTTATATTCGATGACCGAGTATCAAAAATTTAATAAAAGCCCTTTTGAGTAAAACATTTTTAGCTTGTTGATAAATTATGTGTGTTTTAGTTGCAGGCTGTGTACCAGAAATTTAATAAATGCACTTTTGAGTAGAGTAAAATCAGCTAGTTGATAAATTCTGAATGTCTTGTTACCGACTTGGTAGGAAAAAATTTAATAAATGCACTTTTGAGTACAACAAACTCATCTTGTTGATAAATTATGTGTGTTTAAGTTGCAGACTGTGTACCAGTAATTTAATAAATGCATTTTTGATTAGATTAAAATTAGCGAGTTGATATATTATGAATGTATTGTTATCGACCCTGTATGAAACAATCTAATAAAACCACTTTTGAACAATACAAACTTAGCTTTCTTAGAAATTATGTGTATTGTAGTTGCAGTCTGTGTACAATTAATTTAATAAATGCACTTTTGAGTAGATTAAAATCAGCTAGTCGATAAATTCTGAAGTTCTTGTTACCGACTTGGTAGGAAAAAATTTAATAAAAGCACTTTTGAGTAAAACAAACTCAGCTTGTTGATATATTATGTGTGTTTTATTTGCAGGCTGTGTACCAGAAATTTTATAAATTCAATTTTGAGTAGTGTAAAATCATCTAGTCGATAAATTCTGAATGTTTTGTTACCGTCTTTGTAGGAAACAATATAATAAAAGCACTAGTGAATAAATCAAAATCAGATTGTGGATAAAATCCGTGTGTTTTAGTTCCAGGCTGAGTACCAGAAATTTAATAGTTATACTTTAGAGTAGATTAAAATTAGCTATTTTATAAAGTCTTATTTTCGTGCTACCGTATGTTTAGGGAAAATACTATTACCTGCAATATTGAGGAAATCATTAACAGAATGCTGATAATATCCGATTTTGTTAGTTGATTGCGGTGTAAAATTACATCGAGAATGGCACTTTATAGTGGTGTAAACTCAAATCTACTATATAGTAGATAGGTCTTTGGAAAGACTTTTGATGAAAAAATTTAATAAAAGCTATGTCTGGGAAAAAACAAAAATCTATTTGATAAATTAAAATATTGGTAGTGCTTGCTGTGTCAAAGTAGATTTATAGTTGCATTTTAAAGTAGAGTAATAACTGAAATTCTTAAAAGTATAAATTTCGTTCATCAGACTTTGGAGGAAACAATTTAATGAATGATCTTTGAGGTAAAACAATCTCAGATTGTTGATAAATTCAGAGTGTTTTAGTTGCAGGCTGTGTACCAGAAATTTTATAAATGCACTTTTGAGTAGAGTAAAATCAGATAGTCTATAAATTCTGAATGTATTGTTACCGACCTGGTAGGAAACAATTTAATAAAAGCACTTTTGGGTAAAATAAACACAGCTTGTTGGTAAAGTCAGTGTGTTTTAGTTGCAGGCTGTGTACCAGAAATTTAAGAAATGAACTTTTGAGTAGAGTAAAATCAGCTAGTTGATAAATTCTGAATGTCTTGTTACCGACTTGGTAGGAAAAAATTTAATAAAGGCAATTTTGAGTACAACAAACTCAGCTTGTTGATAAATTCTGTGTGTTTTAGTTGCAGGGTGGGTAACAGAAATATAAGAGATGTTTTTGTAATGATTTTACCCTTATATTTTTTCTATAGTATTAATGTAGTTGATCAGAATTGTGTGTACAAATTCTCATAACTCCAATATAGGACAAATCACTAATTGCCTTCTTGGCTCTAAATATTGAGGTATCTGATGGCTGGGACAAATTAATACTTGCTAAGCACAGGATTTCAGTTTGAAAAATGAAATTTGATCTATTATGAATTTATTTTTACCGACTTTGTTGGAAAAAAATTAATAAAAGCACTTTTGAGTAAAACAAACACAGCTATTTGGTAAATTCAGTGTGTTTTAGTTGCAGACTGCGTACCAGAAATTTAAGAATTTCACTTTTGAGTAGAGTAAAATTAGCTAGTTGATAAATTCTGAATGTCTTGTTACCGACTTGGTAGGAAACAATTTAATAAATGTACTTTTAAGTAAAAAACAAACATCTTGCTGGTAAATTCTGTGTTTTTTATTTGGAGTTTATTTAAAATTGATTTAATAGTTGTAATTTCGATTTTAGTAAACACAGCGAGTCGATAAATAATGATAATCTTGTTACAGACTTGGTAGCAAACAATTTAATAAATTTAATTTTGAGGAAAACAAACTAAGCTTGTTGATAAATTCTGTGTGTTTTATTTGCAGGATGTGTACCAGTAATTTAATAAATGCACTTTTGAGTAGAGTAAAATCAGCTAGTTGATAAATTCTTATTGTCTTGTTACCGACTTGGTAGTAAACAATTTAATAAAACCAATTTTGAATAAAACAAAATCAGCTTTCTGGTAAAATCTGATTGTGTTAGTTCCAGGCTGTGTAAAAGTAATTCAGGAGTTGTACTTTTAATTAGAGTAAAATAAACTGTTTTATGTATTATGAATGTATTGTTTAAGACTGGGTTAGAAACAATTTAATAAAATATAAATCTAATAAAAAAAGATCATCTTTCTGGTAAATTCTGTGTGTTTTAGTCGCAGGCTGTGTACCAGAAATTTAATAAATGCACTTTTGAGTAGTGTAAAATCAGCTAGTCGATAAATTCTGAATGTGTTGTTACCGACTTGGTTGGAAAAAATTTAATAAAATCACTTTTGAGTAAAACAAACTCAGCTTGTTGGTAAATTCTGTGTGTTTTAGTTGCAGGCTGGGTACCAGAAATTTAATAAATCCACTTTTGAGTAGATTAAAATCATCTGGTCGATGAATTATAAATGTCTTGTTACCAACTTGTTATGAAAAAGTTTAATAAAAACACTTTCGGGTAAAACAAACACAGATAGTTGGTAAATTCAATTTTTTTTAGTTGCATGCTGCGTACAATTTGTGCTACAATGACCCTATTGAGCATAGTAAACTCAGATATTCGATAAATTATGAATTTCTAGTTACAAACCTGGTTGGAAACAATTTAATAAAAGCACTAATGGATAAAAAAAACACAGATTGTTGGTAAATTCCGTGTGTTTTATTTTCAGGCTGAGTACCAAATATTTAATAAAAGCACATTTAAGTACAACAATGTCAGCTACTTGGTAACTTCTGAGTGCCTTAGTTACTGCCTTATTGAGTTTCTTAGATTGCTTATCAAAAAATCTAATAAAAGAACTTTTGCCTACAACAAACTCAGCTAGTCGGTATATTCCGAGTGTTCTAGTTCCCGATTGAGTAACAAAAATTTAATGGAAGTACTTTTGAATACAACCAACCAAGCTAGTTTATAAATTTCGTGTGTTTTACATGCTGTCTAAGTAACAAAAATTTAATGAAAACACTTTTGAGTACAACAAACTCAGCTAATTGATAAATTCTGTGTGTTGTACTTGCTGGCTGAATACCAAAAATTTAATAAAAGCACTTTTGAGTTCAACAATCGCAGCTAGATGGTGAGTTCCGAATGTTTTTGTTACCGTCTGGATATAAAAAGTTTAATAAAGTCACTTTGGAGAACAACAAACTCAGCTAGCTGCTATATTCCCAGTGTTTTGGTTGCTGATTGACTCACAGAAATTTAAAGAAAGCTCTTTTGAGTACAACAAACTCAATTAATCGATAAACTCTGTGTATTTTACTTGCTGGATGAGTACCAAAAATTAAATAAAAACACTTGTGAGTACAATAATCTCAGCCAAATGATAAATTCTGTGTGTTTTAGTTACCGACTAGCTTTAGAAAAAAAAATAATAAAAGCACTTTTGAGTACAACAAACTCAGATAGTTGGCATGTTCTGAGTGTTCTAGCTGCTGACCGAGGAACAAAAATTTAATGAAAGAACTTTTGAGTGCAAAAACCTCAGCTAGTTGTATTTTACTTCCAAGCTGAGTACCAAAAATTTAATAAAAACATTTTTGAGTTTAACAAACTGAGCTAGTTGGTAAACTCTGAGTAAGTTAGATATTGTCCGAGTATCAAAAATTTAATAAACGCACTTTTGAGTACATCAAACTCAGTTAGTTGATAAATTCCGGGTGTTTTAATTGCTGGCTGAGTGCAAAAAAAAATTAATGAAAAAACTTTTGAGTACATAATACTCAACTAATTGATACATTCCGTGTGTTTGTGCTGCTGTATGAACATCAAAATTTAATAAAAGCACTTTTGAGTGCAACAATCTGAGCTAGTTGATAAATTCTAAGTCTTTTAGCTACCGACTGGGTATCAAACATTTAATAAAAACACTTTTGAGTAAAAGAAAAACTCAGCTATTAATAAATACCGAGTGTTCTAGTTGCTGATTGAGTAACAAATATTTAATGAAAGTACTTTTGAGAACAACAATCTCAGCTAGTAGATAAATCCCCTGTGTTTTAGTTTCCAAATGGCTATAGAAAAAAATTAACAAAAACAGTTTGGAGTACAACAAACTCCGCTAGTTGGTATATTCCGAGTGTTCCAGCTGCTGGTCGAATAAAAAAATTTAATGAAAGCACTTTTGAGTACTACAAATTCAGCTTGTTGATAAATTCTGGATGTTTTGATTGCTTGCTGAGTAAAAAACAAAATTAATGAAAAAACTTGAGTACAAAATATTCAATTAGTTGATACATTTCGTGCGTTTTTAATGCTGAATGAACATCAAAAATTTAAGAAAAGCAGTTTCGAGTGCAATAACCTCAGCTATTGGATAAATTCGAAGTCTTTTAGTTACCGATTGGGTTTCAAAAATTAATTAAAATCACTTTTTAGTACAAAAACTCAGCTAGATGATAAACTCCGAGTGTAATAGTAAATTTCGAGTGTTATAGTTTCTGACTGTGTAACAAAAATTTAATGAAAACACTTTTGAGTACAATAAACCCAGCTAGTGTTTTAGTTACCGACTTGTATCAAAAATTTAATAAAAACACTTTCGACTAGAACAAACTAAGCTATTTGGTATATTCCGATTGTTATATTCGATGACCGAGTATCAAAAATTTAATAAAAGCCCTTTTGAGTAAAACAAATTTAGCTTGTTGTTAAATTCTGTGTATTGTAGTTGCAGGCTGATTAAAAGTTATTTTATTATTGCCAATTGGATCATTTTGAACTCAGATATACGATAAATTATTTATTTCTTTTTACATTACTTTTTTGAAAAAATTTAATGAAAGCAAAAAATGTCAAATAAAACACCAACATTGGAGAAAATATTATTGTGGTAGCTTAAGACAGAGTAACATTAATTTAATATCTGCCGATGTGTGGATTTTAAAATCAGCAAGTTGATATATTATGACTGTATTGTTACCGACCCTGTATGAAAAAATCTCATAAAACCTCTAGTGAGCAAAACAAAATTATCTTTTTTTGAAATTCTGTGTGTGGAAGTTGCTGACTGTGTACAAGTAATTTAATAAATGCCCTTTTGAGTAGTTTAAAATCAGCAAGTCGATAAATTCTGAATATATTGTTATCGACTCGGTAGGAAAAAATTTAATAAAACTCCTTTTGAATAAAACAAAATCAGCTTGCTGTTAAAATCTGTGTGTTTTAGTTGCAGGTTGGGTACCAGAAATTTAATAAATGTACTTTTGATTAGAGTAAAATCAACTGTTTTATAAATTCTGAATATCTTGTTAACGACGTTTTAGGAAAAATTTTAATAAAAGCTCTTTTGGTTAACAAAAGCACATCTGGTTGTTAAATTAAGTTTTTTTTAGTTGCAGGCTGGTTACAAGAAGTGCAACAGTTTCAAGTTTGAATGTTATAAAATCAGATAGTCGATAAAGTATAAATGTCTTTTTACAAACATGGTTGGAAAAAATTTAATAAAAGCACTTTTGGGTAAAAAAAACACAGCTAGTTTTTAAATTCTGTTTGTTTTAGTTGCAGACTGGGTACAAGAAGTGTTACAGTTGCATTGTTGAATAGAGTAAAATCAGCTAGTCTATAAATTCTGAATGTATTGTTACCGACTTGGTTGGAAAAATTTAATAAAACTACTACTGAATAAAAAAAAATCAGCTTGCTGATAAATTCTGTGTGTTTTAGTTCCAGACTAGGTACCAGAAATTTAAGAAATGTACTTTTGAGTAGAGTAAAATTAGCTAGTAGATAAATTCTGAATATCTTGTTACCGACTTGGTAGGAAACAATTTAATAAAACTACTATTGAATAAAAAAAAATCAGCTTTCTGTGAAATTCTGTGTGTTTTAGTTCCAGGCTGGGTACCAGAAATTTGATAAATGCACTTTTGAGTGGTGTAAAATCAAATAGTCGATAAAGTATAACTGTGTTGTTAACGACCTGGTATGAAAAAATTTAATAAAAGCACTTTCGGGTAAAACAAACACAGATAGTTGTTAAATTAAATTTGTTTTAGTTGCAGTCTGGATAAAAGAAGATTACCCGTTGTATTGTTGAGTGGTGTAAAATCACCTAGTCGATCAATTATAAATGTGTTTTTACCAACTTGGTAGGAAAAATTTAATAAAAGCTCTTTTGAGTAAAACAAACACAGCTATTTGTTAAATTCAATTTGTGTTAGTTGCATGCTCGATACAAGAAATTTTATAGTTGCATTTTTAAGTAGAATAAAATTAGCTGGTCGATGAATTATGAATGTCTTGTTACCGACTTGGTAGGAAAAATCTAATAAAAGCACTTATGAGTAAAACAAACTCAGCTAGTTGGTAAATTCTTTGTGTTTTAGTTGCAGGCTGGGTACCAGAAATTTAATAGATGTATTTTTAAGTTGAGTAAAATTAGCAAGTTGATAAATTATGAATGTCTTGTTACCGACTTGGTATGAAAAATTTAATAAAAGTACTATTGAATAAAATAAAATCAGCTTGCTGTTAAATTCTGTGTGTTTTAGTTGCAGGCTGGGTACAAGAGATTCAATAAATACACTTTTGAGTAGTGTAAAATTAGTTAGTCGATAAAGTATAAATGTGTTGTTACCAAACTTGTTGGAAAAAATTTAATAAAAGCTATATTGGGTAAAACAAACACAGATAGTTTTTACATTCAATTTGTTTTAGTTGCAGGCTCCGTAAAAGAAATTTTATAGTTGTACTTTTAAATAGAGTAAAATCAGCTAGTCGATAAATTCTGAATGTCTTGTTACCGACTTGGTAGGAAACAATTTAATAAAAGCACTTTTGAGAAAAACAAACTCAGCTTGTTGTTAAATTCTGTGTGTTTTAGTCGCAGGCTGGGTAACAGAAATTTAAGAGATGCATTTTTAAGTTGAGTAAAATTAGCTAGTCTATAAATTATGAATATATTGTTACCGACTTGGTAGGAAACAATCTAATAAAAGCACTACTGAGGAAAACAAAATCAGCTTGCTGATAAATTTTGAGTTTTTTAGTTCCAGGATGGGTAACATAAATTCAATATATACACATTTGAGCAGTGTAAAATTAGATAGTCGATAAATTATGAATTTCTTGTTACCAACTTGGTTGGAAAAATTTAATAAAAGTACTTATGGGTAAAACAAAAACAGTCAGTTGTTAAATTAAATTTGTTTTAGTTGCATGCTGCGTACAAGAAATTTTATAGTTATATTTTTAAGTATAATAAAATTAGATAGTCGAGAAATTATGAATGTATTGTTACCGACTTGGTAGGAAACAATTTAATAAAAGCACTATTAAATAAAACAAAATCAGCTTGCTGATAAAATCTGTGTGTTTTAGCTCCAGGCTCAGTACCAGAAATTCAAGAAATGCATTTTTGAGTAGAGTAAAATTAGCTAGTTGATAAATTCTGAATGTCTTGTTACCGACTTGGTAGGAAACAATTTAATAAAACCACTATTGAATAAAACAAAATCAGCTTGCTGATAAAATCTGTGTGTTTTAGTTGCAGGCTGGGTACCAGAAATTTAAGAAATGCACTTTTGAGTAGAGTAAAATCAGCTAGTTGATAAATTCTGAATGTCTTGTTACCGACTTGGTAGGAAACAATTTAATAAAAGCACTATTAAATAAAAAAAAATCAGCTTGCTGATAAATTATGTGTGTTTTAGTTGCAGGCTAGGTACCAGAAATTCGAGAAATGCACTTTTGAGTAGTTTAAAATTAGCTAGTCGATAAATTATAAATGTGTTGTTACCGAATTTGTTGGAAAAATTTAATAAAAGCACTTTTGGGTAAAACAAACACTGCCAGTTTTTAAATTAAATTTGTTTTAGTTGCAGGCTGCGTAACAGAAGTTTTATAGTTGTACTTTTAAGTAGAGTAAAATTAGATGGTCGATAAATTCTGAATGTATTGTTACCGACTTGGTAGGAAAAATTTAATAAAAGCCCTATTGAATAAAATAAAATCAGCTTGCTGATAAAATTAGTGTGTTTTAGTTGCAGATTGTGTACCAGAAATTCAAGAAATGCACTTTTGAGTAGAGTAAAATCAGCTAGTCGATAAATTATGACTGTCTTGTTACCGACTTGGTAGGAAAAAATTTAATAAAAGCACTTTTGAGTAAAACAAAACTCAGCTTTGTTGAGTAAATTCGTGTGTGTTTTAGTTGCAGGCTGGGTACCAGAAATTTAATAAATGCACTTTTGAGTAGAGTAAAATTAGCTAGTTGATAAATTCTGAATATATTGTTACCGACTTGGTAGGAAACAATTTAATAAATGTACTATTGAGTAAAACAAAATCAGCTTGCTGATAAAATCTGTGTGTTTTAGTTCCAGGCTGGGTACCAGAAATTTAAGAAATGTACTTTTGAGTAGAGTAAAATTAGCTAGTGGATAAATTCTGAATGTATTGTTACCGACTTGGTAGCAAACAATTTAATAAAAGCACTACTGAATAAAATAAAATCAGCTTGCTGATAAATTTCGTGTGTTTTAGTTGCAGACTGACTACCAGAAATTCAATAGTTATACTTTTGAGTAGAGTAAAATTATATAGTTTATAAATTCTGATTGTATTGTTACAGACGCTGTAGGAAAAATTTAATAAAAGCAATTTTGAGTAAATCAATATAAGATTGATGATATAATCTGAGTTTTTTCGCTCAAGGATGAGTAAAAGAAATTTAGGAAATTCACTTATGAGTAGATTAAAATTATCTAGTGGATAAATTCTGAATGTCTTGTTACCGACTTTGTAGGAAACAATTTAATAAATCCACTATTGAATAAAACAAACTCAGCTTTTTGATAAATTCTGTGTGTTTTAGTTCCAGGCTAGGTACCAGAAATTTAAGAAATGTACTTTTGAGTAGAGTAAAATTAGCTAGTGGATAAATTATGAATGTATTGTTACCGACTTGGTAGGAAACAATTTAATAAAACCCCTATTGAATAAAACAAAATCAGCTTGCTGTTAAAATCCGTGTGTTTTAGTTGCAGGTTAAGTACCAGAAATTCAAGACATATACTTTTGAGTAGAGTAAAATTAACTAGTTGATAAATTCTGAATTTTTTGTTTCCGACTTGGTTGGAAACAATTTAATAAAAGCACTATTGAATAAAACAAAATCAGCTTGTTGATAAATTTTGTGTGTTTTAGTTCCAGGTTAGGTACCAGAACTTTGATAAATGCACTTTTGAGTAGTTTAAAATTAAATAGTCTATAAATTATGTATGTGTTGTTACCAACTTGGTAGGAAAAAATTTAATAAAAGCACTTTCGGGTAAAACAAACAAAGCTAGTTATTAAATTAAATTTGTGTTAGTGCAGGCTCCGTAACAGAAGTTTTATAGTAGTATTTTTGATTAGAGTAAACTCATCTAGTCTATAAATTCTTAATATATTGTTACCGACTTGGTAAGAAACAATTTAATAAATCTACTATTGAATAAAACAAAATTAGCTTGTTGTTAAAATCTGTGTGTTTTAGTTGCAGGCTGGGTACCAGAAATTCAAGAGATGCACTTTTGAGTAGAGTAAAATCAGCTAGTGGATAAATTCTGAATGTATTGTTACCGACCTGGTAAGAAACAATTTAATAAAACCACTATTTAATAAAACAAAATCAGCTTGCTGATAAAATCTGTGTGTTTTAGTTCCAGGATGGGTACCAGAAATTCGAGAAATGCACTTTTGAGTAGAGTAAAATTAGCTAGTTGATAAATTATGAATGTATTGTTACCGACTTGGTAAGAAACAATTTAATAAAACCACTATTGAGTAAAATAAAATCAGCTTGCTGATAAAATCTGTGTGTTTTAGTTGCAGGCTGGGTACCAGAAATTCAAGAGATGCACTTTTGAGTAGAGTAAAATTAGCTAGTTGATAAATTCTGAATGTATTGTTACCGACCTGGTATGAAAAATTTAATAAAAGCACTACTGAATAAAACAAAATCAGCTTGCTGATAAATTCCGTGTGTTTTAGTTGCAGGCTGGGTACCAGAAATTTAATAAATGCACTTTTGAGTAGAGTAAAATCAGCTAGTCGATAAATTCTGAATGTCTTGTTACCGACTTGGTAGGAAAAATTTTAATAAAAGCACTTTTGAGTAAAACAAACTCAGCTGGTTGGTAAATTCAGTGTGTTTTATTCTCAGACTGCGTACCAGAAATTTAAAAGATGCACTTTTGAGTAGAGTAAAATCAGCTAGTCGATAAATTCTGAATGTATTGTTACAGACTTGGTAGGAAAAATTTAATAAAATCACTTTTGAGTAAAACAAACTCAGCTAGTGGGTAAATTCTATGTGTTTTAGTTGCAGGCTCTGTACCAGAAATTTAATAGATGCACTTTTGAGTAGAGTAAAATTAGCTAGTCGATAAATTCGGAATGTATTGTTACCGACTTGGGAGGAAACAATTTAATAAAACCACTATTTAATAAATCAAAATCAGCTTGCTGTTAAATTTTGTGTGTTTTAGTTGCAGGTTGTGTACCAGAAATTCAATAGATGCACTTTTGAGCGGTTTAAAATTAGCTAGTCGATAAATTATAAATGTCGTTTTACCGACTTGGTAGGAAAAAATTTAATAAAAGCACTTTTTGGTAAAACAATCAAAGTTAGTTGTTAAATTCAGTTTGTGTTAGTGCTTGCTGGATAAAAGACATTCTATTGTTGCATTTTTGAGTAGTGTAAAATCAGATGGTCGATAAATTATAAATGTCTTTTTACCGACCTTGTAGGAAAAAATTTAATAAAAGCACTTTTGGGTAAAGCAAACACAGCGAGTTATTAAATTAAGTTTGTTTTAGTTGCAGGCTCGGTACAAGAAATATTAGAGTTTTATTATTATTTAGAGTAAAATTAGCTGGTCGATAAATTATGAATGTATTGTTACCGACTTGGTAGGAAAAATTTAATAAAAGCACTATTGAATAAATTAAAATCAGCTTGTTGTTAAAATCTGTGTGTTTTAGTTCCAGGCTGGGTACCAGAGATTTGAGAAATTTACTTTTGAGTAGAGTAAAATCAGCTAGTTGATAAATTCTGTCTGTATTGGTACCTAATTGGTTGCAATAAATTTAATAAATCCCCCACTGAGTAAAATAAAATCAGCTTGTTGATAAATTTTGTGTGTTTTAGTTCCAGGTTGGGTACCAGAGATTCAATAAATTTACTTTTGAGTAGAGTAAAATCAACTA
>NC_142803.1:22807076-22849839 GCF_049724085.1 Artemia sp. Qi Xiang Cuo | reverse complement strand
CCTTATAATAGGATACTACTCACACCATATTTTTATTGCTATGCACTTGAATTATGACAATACCATTACCAGCCAGCTTTCTCTACCCCTACCACCCTATTTATAAAGCTCTGGAATTATTTCAATTCTAAGAAAAATGATGTAATTTTATAATATATTTTATTTTAGTTGCATCACTTGATCCAGTCAATGAAGACAAAAAAAAAAAAAAAAAAAAAAAATCAGTTGCATCCGCTTGAGAAACAAGAATATCAGAAAAATTGATTTCGTCCGATCGGCTTGCAAACTTACGGGGCATATGGACGGAATAAAATGGACTTCAGACGTCAAAACCTTTGGCAAAAATGGATTGTGTCAATTTGCGCTACACTGAAATCAGCCAAAAGCCATTTTCCTCCGATTAGCTTGAAACTTTTGATAAATGAAGAGGGGATCAGTGGGGCCTCAATGAGGACAAAAAATTTCAGAAAAAAATTTGGTTGTAATGATTCGTGATGTGTAAATTTTTTAAGGCGACAAGACGAAACCCTTTTCATAAATGATCTTGAGATGCATTTGTGAAACAAAATGAAAGTTAAAACAAAATGAAGCTTGAGGAAATTCTTTTAATGAAATGGTTTTTTAAGATACATTTACATTCAAAGATTTTATCCACTGGGGGTCAGAATGGCTTCACTCTATAGAATTTCAAAAACTATGTATATTTTCAAGCCCTGTAAAGGAACATCTCCTCTGCGTCCACGCAAATATAAGTTAAAAATTATTGTACAAAACGACAGGGGATTGAACATTTTGACTAAAGTTCCAAATTTTGATTAAAATCTAAATTTTAATACATTATTTTAGTTCTTCAGCAAAAAATGTAAAAAAATACTTTACAAATATCCCGACATTTAACCTACAATAAAACTGTAGCAATAAAACACCGAACAAAAATTAAATTCGGAAAATATCTTTCTAGAAAAGAAAACAGCAAAAGCTAAAACCTGGAAGAGCGGAAATGTAGTCTCATAACAAGTCCATAGAACTAATAAAGATTACTATAAGTGGAATAGACAAAATCATAACGAAAAGATATTAAAATAGATAATTACGTCAAAGTTACAAATGACTGAGAATTACCACGTAAAAAAATAAATAAGTTGAAAAGAATGTGATGGAAGCTGAAAATTCAAAAGGGATTGGGATTATTAGTTTGAGGAAAAACATTAATTTGAGGAAGCAGGGAAAAAAAAAAGAAAAAAAAATTGTAAAAAATATAAACATCTGTACATCTGTAACAGTGAGGCTGAAATTACAGTTGAAGTGTAAGCAATCTTATACCTTTTAATATAATCTTGTTTTAGCTAATCTTTAGTTACTTGATCTTGTACCTCTTTTACTCTCAAATTGATTAGATTCATGTGGCCAAGGTACGCAACACTCAAATGGGAATCATAAAATGTTGACAATTTTTAATCCAGAAATTTGTCTAAGAAAGAGAAAATTGCCCAAACCGATGGTGCCGAAACCAATAGTGAAAATGCCCAAATCAATAGTGGCGGAAACCCTGATTTAAAATTTTACATCTGTTCATTCATTCCACTTCCCTAGCAGTAACTGCTACGCTGATCTTCAAAACATGGTCCAAGAGTACTGACGCAGATATTTTTGTGGGGTAATTTCATGAGTGAGGGGGAGAGTGCATAAATAAGAAAAACTAAGGAGAAACAAATGGGAAATTTCATAGAAAAAACAAAAAGTTACCTTAAAGATTGTAAAAATTTTGAGACTTCAATAAAAAATAGGACTAAAATCCCCTTCCTTTTTTCACACATGTCTCTTGAATCATATTGGAATTATTATAACTTTATACACATTGGGGCTATGCAGGGTCGATTTCAAGTCGAGTATATGATACATAAGAAACTTCACCAAACTTGTGGATCTTAGTAGCAAAAAATGGATGGCTACTATGTCGGTGAGTGTACACGCAGGCAAGACATTTAAGGTGCTTAACTAGCTCTGATTCAAGGATGACGTGTTTAATGAACTAACCGTTGGTGCCATAACCACGAAACGTGGTAGACGCCCTTCGAAGGAATCAGCACTTCCTCCATCCTCGAAGAATCGAACATTAGATTTGCTACCTGCCGACTGTATCCTGTTTGATTGTCAGAGCTATTAGGCTACACTACCTGACAATCAAAGAAATTTTGCTGCCAACAGAGTTTCAATACCCATACCACGTTGATATGTACAAAATATGGAATAGGACTATTTTCCGCTTTTCGAAGAAATTTCTTCATAAGGGTGGCATGGTAAGAGATTGAACATTACTACCACATGATTCCATATAGCACTATAATGCTGTTTCATAAGTAGTAATCAATGTTATACTTTGCCGAGACATATAGCAATCTGTATGTTATTTGCCGAGACGTATACACCTTTTCAAAGAGATTCAGAGCTCCCTCACATGGCCTTATACTTCTATAGAATCTATAAGAACTACCCTCTTGTGCTAGTTGGGAATTGCGTAATATGTTATGAAGGACAAGTTTTCTGACATAATTTACGTAGACTAGATTTCTACTTCATGATATATATGGTATACATGTCTTTTAGGGTAAATCCGTGTCAGAAAACCAATGTGTCTTGTTAAGATGTTAATATATTCAATTATTTTTTGTTTGTATATATTCAAGTTTCAGATTAGAATTTTCTACAGTTTGAATAGTTCATTCATTCTATCAATATTTATATTTTACAATCATTTACATTGATAGAGATATGGAATATTCTAAGCGACTTCTGGTGAGTAAAATTTTCTTATATTATAATAAAAAAAAATTCGTTTTTGTCTCGCCATTAAGTTAAGGAAGAATTTCCTTTACCTTCCTGACTTACTTACGCTTTTTTTCACCATGCTGTTAGCTCTTTTAAAAAGCTTTCTATGTTAATTAAACAGTCCATGTGTTTCAATTTTAGTAAATATTCAAAAAAAAGAGAGGCAGGTTCACTTTCATTGTGGCTCATTGTATATGAAAAATTAAAATAGAATTTGCATATTAGTTTCGGAAGATATGACAGGTTGCCCCCCTCTTCAATATCATGCTCTTTACACTAAAGTTCGAATTTTGTTCGAATCACAAACTCTTGAATCACAAAGGTCGGTTAATTAGAATAGATACCTCTTTTGAAAGTGCAAAAAAAAAAAAAACTTAAGCGTAAAGGGTGAGGTATTGGCTAGAGGGCGAACCCCTTTATATACTTAATATTTTTTTTTTGGTTTAGGCCATTTGTCTCGCCATTAAGTTAAGGAAGAATTTCCTTTACCTTCCTTACTTATTTACGCTTTTTTTCACCGTGCTGTTAGCTCTTTTAAAAAGCTTCCTATGTTAATTAAACTGTCCATGTGTTTCAATTTTAGTAAATATTCAAAAAAAGAGAGGCATGCTCACTTTGATTTTGGTTCATTGTATATGAAAAATTAAAATAGAATTTGCATATTAGTTTCGGCAGATATGAAAGGTCACCCCCCTCCTCAATATCTTGCTCTTTACACTAAAGTTCGAATTTTGTTCAAATCACAAGCTCTTGAATCACAAAGGTCGGTTAATTAGAATAGATACCTCTTTTGAAAGTGCTAAAAAAAAAACTTAAGCGTAAAGGGTGAGGTATTGGCTAGAGGGCGAACTCCTTTATATACTTAATAATTTTTTTTTTGGGTCCAATGCCCTCCATTAATATTCTGAATAAGTAAGAATTGAGCTAGCTAATTAAATTGTGTCATTTTTTTTCAAATTTTGGGGGTTTGGTACTGTGATATTCGCAATTTTAGTATATAAGTTTTAAAAGCTTTGCATATAAAATTGAAAAAGATCTATAATTGTCAACTTTTTGTGTTTGATACTATGGAATTGAAGGCCAAATGCCCTCCGTTAGTATTCTGAATAAGTAAAAATTGAGCTAGCTAATTAAATTGTGTCGTTTTTCAACTTTTGGGAGTTTGGTACTGTGGTATTGAAGGGGCAGTACCCTCCCGTAAGCTAAGGGGATTCAGTTGTATGGGGTTTCAGTTATACAAGGGTTCAGTTACATGGGGGTTCAGTTGCACAGGGGTTTAGTTAAATGGAGTTGAGTTGCACGGGAGTTGAGTTGCACGAGGGTTCAGTTGCACGGGGGGTTCAGTTACATGTGGATTCAGTTACACGGGGTTTAGTTAAATATGGTTGAGTTGCACGGGGGGGTTGATTTGCACGAGGGTTCAGTTAAAGGGGGTTCAGTTGCACGGGGGATTGAGCCATTTTTAAACGGGCATCGCAAGCTTGTGTTATCTTAGAGATTAATGCATAAGTCGAGACATCTTGGCAAAGTTTTTAATAGAGGCTGTTTCCAAAGAGAAATTATGAAAAAATTGTAAGTAAGGGTTCAGTTGTAATCAATAGGCTCATCAAAATAATGGGTTTCTTATGCCGATTCCAAAGATCTAGGATTCATTAACTTTAGTGTTGTCAATCAAAAGCTATGAGCTTGAGAAAATTGCCTAATTATCGAAAAATGGGGAAACACCCTCCAAAAGTCGACAGGAATGGAGCAAAAATGGGGTGAACTACATTAGTTTATAAGACGGATCGTGAAAATCCCAAGGTTTTGTGTACAAAGAATGGACCGGAGGTAGCCTCCTCTACATACACGAATGGATATCGCTAGAATATTTTAAGACGGAGGCTTTGTTATTTAAAAAAAATTGGATGCTACAATCAGAATTCTTGATTGACATTTGCAAAAAAGGGGTAATAGATTTGTAAATTGGAGTGTAGGTTTGACATCACCAAGCACGTGCGAGGGAAATTTTTGTTGGGGGGGGGGGCTTAAAAAGGAAAAAATGGGGTGAAATATGTTAGTTTATAAGACGGATCGTGAAAATCCCAAGGTTTTGTGTACCAAGAATGGACCGGAGGTAACCTTCCCTACATACACGAATGGATATCGCTAGAATATTTTAAGACGGGGGCTTTGTTATTTTAAAAAAAATTGGATGCTACAATCAGAATTCTTTGATTGACAGTTGCAAAAAATGGGTAATAGATTTATGAATTGGAGTGTAGGTTTGACATCACCAGGCATTTGCGAGGGAAATTTTTTGTTGGGGTGGGGGGCTTAAAAAGGCAAAAATGGGGTGAACTACATTAGTTTATAAGACGGATCGTGAAAATCTCAAGGTTTTGTGTACCAAGAATGGACCGGAGGTAGCCCCCCCCCTACAAACACAAATGGATATCGCTGGAATGTTTTAAGCTGGGGGGCTCTGTTATTAAAAAAAAAATGGATGCAAAAATAATAATTCTTGATTTACATTTGAAAAAATGGGGTAATAGATTTTTGATTTGGAGTGTTAGTTTGACATCACCCGGTACGTTCGTGGTAACGTTTTGTTGGGGTGGGGGGCTTAAAAAGGCAAAAATGGGGTGAACTACATTAGTTTATAAGACGGATCGTGAAAATCCCGAGGTTTTGTGTACCAAGAATGGACTGGAGGTAGCCTCCCCTACATACACGAATGGATATCGCTAGAATATTTTAAGACGGAGGGCTTAGTTATTTAAAAAAAATTGGATGCTACAATCAGAATTCTTTGATTGACATTTGCAAAAAAGGTCAGTAAGGACACTCGATATCCTAAAAGTGTTTGATTCAAACTTTTACCTTGAGAATCGATGTTGTTAGCAGAATTTCAAAAAGGATCGCTTATGAGTGTTGGTGTATCTGATGCAATAATTTAGGTCATATGATCAATTTAATTTATTTTTTAATTCAGTAGTTTTTCAGTAAGGACACTCAATATCCTAAAAGTGTTTGATTCAAACTTTTACCTTGTGCATTGATGTTGTTAGCAGAATCTCAAAAAGGATGGTTTATGAGTGCTGGCCTATCTGATGAAATAATTTAGGTTGTATGATCAATTTAATTTATTTTTTAATTCAGTAGTTTTTCAGTAAGGACACTCGATATCCTAAAAGTGTTTGATTCAAACTTTTACCTTGAGCATCGATGTTGTTAGCAGAATTTCAAAAAGGATCGTTTATGAGTGTTGGTGTATTGGTTTTATTTCATTGAAATGCAAGAGTTGGAATATTTCAGTAGTGTTCTGTCGTGGTTTACCTTGTCACAGATACATCTCAGATCTTTCAAAGTTCACTTTGGTTTTATTTCATTGAAATGCAAGAGCTGGAATATTTCAGTAGTGTTCCGTTGTGGTTTACCTTGTCACAGGATTGTTTGCCTTGTCATACTTTCATTCACCTGATTTTCCAAATTTATTAATGGTTTCCTGTCTATTTATTGAAAGAGTTTGAATATTTCAGTAGTGTTTTTTTGCGGTTTATTTTGTCACACTTACATTCTCTACATTTTTAAAATCTTATTTTTAATTTATTTAATTGAAATGCAAGAGTTGGAATATTTCAGCAGTGTTTTTTCGTGGTTTACCTTGTCAGAGTTACATTCTCTTAATTTTTCAAAGTTCATTTTGAATTTCTTTCCTGGAAATACAACAGTTGGAATATTTCAATAGTGTTTTGTCATGGTTTACCTTGTCACAGTTACATTTTCTTGATTTTTCAAAGTTCATTTTGAATTTCTTTCATTGAAATACAAGAGTTGGAATATTTCAGTAGTGTTTTGTTATGGTTTACCTTGTCAGAGTTACATTTTCTTGATTTTTCAAAGTTCATTTAAAATTTCTTTCATTGAAATGTAAGAGTTGGAATATTTCAGTAGTGTTTTATCGTGGTTTACCTTGTCACAGTTACATTATCTTGATTTTTCAAAGTTAACTTTGGTTTTATTTCATTGAAATGCAAGAGTTGGAATATTTCAGTAGTGTTCTATCGTGGTAAACCTTGTCACAGATACATTCTTTTGATTTTTCAAACTTCATTTCGAATTTCTTTCATTGAAATGCAAGAGTCGGAATATTTCAGTAGTGTTTTGTTGTGGTTTACCTTATCACAGTTACATTCTTTTAATTTTTCAAAGTTCATTTTGGATTTCTTTTGATGAAATGCAAGAGTTGGAATATTTCAATAGTGTTTTGTCGTGGTTTACCTAGTCACAGTTACATTCTCTTAATTTTTCAAAGTTCATTTTGGATTTTTGTTGTTCAAATGCAAGAGTTGGAATATTTCAGTAGTGTTTTGTTGCTGTTTACCTTATCACAGTTACATTTTCTTGATTTTTCCAAGTTCATTTTGAATTTCTTTCGTTGAAATGCAAGAGTTGGAATATTTCAGTAGTGTTTTGTCATGGTTTACCTTGTCACAGATACATTCTCTTGATTTTTCAAAGTTAATTTTCAATTTTCTTAATAGAATTGAAAGATTCGGATTTTTTAAGTAACGTTTCGTCACTATATACGATGTCACAGTTATATTTTAATGATTTTTCAATGTTCATTTTGAGTTTCTGAAATTTTAATTATCTAGTTATAATATTTCAGTACTTTTTTTTTGTGGTTTACCTTTTCACAGTTACATTCTTTTGATTTTTCAAAGTTCATTTTGTAATTCTTTCGATGAAATGCAAGAGTTGGAATATTTCAGTAGTGTTCTGTCACGGTGTACCTTGTCAAAGTTACATTCTCTTGATTTTTCAAAGTTCATTTTGGATTTATTTCTTTGAAATGAAAGAGTTGGAATATTTCAGTAGTGTTTTCTTGTGGTTTAGCTTATCACAGTTACATTTTTTGATTTTCAAAGTTCAATTTGAATTTCTTTCATTGAAATGCAATAGTTGGAATATTTCAGTAGTGTTCTTGCTTTCATTACTTTGTCTTACTTACATTCTATTGATTTTTTAATGTTAGTTTTGAATTTCTGTCATTTAAATGCGCGAGCTGAAAAATTTCCGTGGTATTTTATCTTTGTTTTATGTTTCAAAAATAAATTCTACTGATTTTTCAATTTTAATTTGTATTTATTTCCTTGAAATGCAAGAGTTGGATTATTTCAGTAAAGTTTTGTTGCGGTTTACCTTGTCACAGTTACATTCTCTTAATTTTTCAAAGTTCACTTGTAATTTCTATCATTGAAATGCAAGAGTTGGAATATTTCAGTAGTGTTTTGTCGTGGTTTACCTTATCACAGTTACATTCTCTTAATTTTTCAAAGTTCATTTTGAATTTCTTTCCTGGAAACGCAAGAGTTGGAATATTTTACTAGTGTTTTATCGTGGATTACCTTGTCACAGTTACATTTTCTTGATTTTTCAAAGTTCATTTTGAATTTCTTTCATTGAATTGCAAGAATTGGAATATTTCAGTAGTGTTTTGTTGTGGTTTACCTTAACACAATTACATTCTCTTGATTTTTAAAAGTTCATTTTGAATTTCTTTCGTTGAAATGCAAGAGTTGGAATAATGCGGTAGTGTTTTGTTGTGGTTTACCTTGTCACAGTTACATTCTCTTGATTTTTCAAAGTTCATTTTGAATTTCTATCATTCAAATGCAAGAGTTGGAATATTTCAGCAGTGTTTTGTCGTGGTTTACCTTGTCACAGTTACATTCTCTTAATTTTTCAAAGTTCATTTTGAATTTCTTTCGATGAAATGCAAGAGTTGGAATATTTCAGTAGTGTTTGTCGTGGTTTACCTTGTCATAGTTACATTTTCTTGATTTTTTTCAAAGTTCATTTTGAATTTCTTTCATTGAAGTGCAAGAGTTGAAATATTTCAGTAGTGTTTTGTTGTGGTTTACCTTGTCAGAGTTACATTCTCTTTATTTTTCAAAGTTCATTTAGAATTTCTTTCATTGAAATGCAAGAGTTGGAATATTTCAGTAGTGTTCTGTCGTGGTTTACCATGTCACAGTTATATTCTCTTGATTTTTCAAAGTTCACTTTGGTTTTATTTCGGTGAAATGCAAGAGTTGGAATATTTCAGTAGTGTTCTGCTGTGGTTTACCTTGTCACATTTACATTCTCTTCATTTTTCAAAGTTCATTTTGAATTTCTTTCGATGAAATGCATGAGTTGGAATATTTCAATAGTGTTTTGTCGTGGTTTACCTAGTCACAGTTACATTCTCTTGATTTTTCAAAGCTCACTTTGGTTTTATTTCGGTGAAATGCAAGAGACCTAAAATAATGTCGTGAAATCAACATGCAACGTCGATATAGCATTATTTCATTTTTTTAAGGTTAATTTAGACGAGGTTATGTGCGCGCACGTAACTTCGTCTAAATTAACCTTAAAAAAATGAAATAAAGCTATGTCGACTTTGCATGTTGATTTCACGACATTATTTTAGGTCTCTTGCATTTCACCGAAATAAAACCAAAGTGAACTTTGAAAAATCAAGAGAATGTAACTGTGACTAGGTAAACCACGACAAAACACTTGAAATATTCCAACTCATGCATTTCATCGAAAGAAATTCAAAATGAACTTTGAAAAATTAAGAGAATGTAAATGTGACAAGGTAAACCACAGCAAAACACTACTGAAATATTCCATCTCTTGCATTTCACCGAAATAAAACCAAAGTGAACTTTGAAAAATCAAGAGAATGTAACTGTGACAAGGTAAACCACGACAGAACACTACTGAACTATTCCAACTCTGTGCATGTCAATGAAAGAAATTCGAAATGAACTTTGAACAATTAAGAGAATGTAACTCTGACATGATAAACCACAACAAAATACTAATGAAATATTCCAACTCTTGCATTTAATCGAAAGAAATTCAAAATGAACTTTGAAAAATTAAGAGAATGTAAATATGACAAGGTAAACCACAGCAAAACACTACTGAAATATTCCATCTCTTGCATTTCACCGAAATAAAACCAAAGTGAACTTTGAAAAATCAAGAGAATATAACTGTGACAAGGTAAACCACGACAGAACACTACTGAAATATTTCAACTCTTGCATTTCAATGAAAGAAATTCAAAATGAACTTTGAAAAATCAAGAAAATGTAACTTTGAAAAGTTAAACCATTACAAATCACTAGTTAAATATTCAAACTCTTGCATTTCAATTAATTAAATTCAAAAATATCTTTGAAATATCAAGAGAATCTAACTGGGACAAGGTAAATCATGACAAAACACTACTGAAATATTCCAACTCTTGCATTTCAATGATAGAAATTCAAAATGAACTTTGAAAAATCAAGAGAATGTAACTGTGACAAGGTAAATCACAAGAAAACACTACTGAAATATTCCAACTTTTGCATTTTAACGAAAGAAAAACGAAAGAAATTCAAAATGAACTTTTAAAAATCAAGAGAATGTAATTGTGTTAAGTTAAACCACAACAAAACACTACTGAAATATTCCAATTCTTGCATTTCAATGATTGAAATTCAAAATGAACTTTTAAAAATTAAGAAAATGTAACTGGGACAAGGTAAACCACAATAAAACACTATTGAAATATTCCAACTCTTGCATTTTATGGAAAGAAATTCAAAATAAACTTTGAAAAATTGAGAGAATGTAACTGCGACATGGTAAACCATGACAAAACACTACTGAAATATTCCAACTCTTGCATTTCAATGATAGAAATTCAAAGTGAACTTTGAAAAATTAAGAGAATGTAACTGTGACAAGGTAAACCGCAACAAAACACTGCTGAAATAATCCAGCTCTTGCATTTCAATGAAATAAATTCATATGAACTTTGAAAAATCAGGAGAATGTAACTGTGAATTGGTAAACCATGACAAAACACCACTGAAATATTTCAACTCTCGCATTTCAATGAAAGAAATTCAAAATGAACTTTGAAAAATCAAGAGAATGTAACTATGACAAGGTAAACCACAACAGAACACTACTGAAATATTCCAACTCTTTCATTTCAATGAAAGAAATTCAAAATGAACTTTGAAAAATCAAGAAAATTTAACTGTGACAAGGTAAACCACAACAGAACACTACTGAAATATTCCAACTCTTGCATTTCATCGAAAGAAATCCAAAATGAACTTTGAAAAATCAAAAGAATGTAACTGTGACATGGTAAACTACGACAAAACACTACTGGAATATTCCAACTCTTGCATTTCAATGAAAGAAACTCAAAATGAACATTGAAAAATCAAGAGAATGTAACTCTGACAAGGTAAACCATGACAAAACACTACTGAAATATTCCAACTCTTACATTTCAACGAAAGAAATTCAAAATGAACTTGGAAAATTAAGAGAATGTAACTGTGATAAGGTAAACCACAACAAAACACTACTGAAATATTCCGACTCTTGCATTTCAATGAAATAAATTCGAAATGAACTTTGAACAATCAAGAGAATATATCTGTGACAAGGTAAACCACGATAGAACACTACTGAAATATTCCAACTCTTGCATTTCAATGAAATAAAACCAAAGTGAACTTGGAAAGATCAAGAGAATGTAACTGTGACAAGGTAAACCACGATGGAACACTACTGAAATGTTCCAACTCTTGCATTTCAATTAAATAAATTTGAATTGAACTTTGAAAAATCAAGAAAATTTAACTCTGACAAGGTAAACCATAACAAGACACTACTGAAATATTCCAACTCTTGCATTTCAATGAAAGAAATCAAAATGAACTCTGAAAAATCAAGAAAATGTAACTGTGACAAGGTAAAGCACGACAAAACACTATTGAAATATTACAACTGTTGTATTTCAAGGAAAAAAATCCAACATTAACTTAAGAGTATTTAATTGTGAAACGGTAAACCGCAACAAAACACTACTGAAATATTCCAACCCTTGCATTTCATTGTAGGAAATCCAAAATGAACTGAAAAATTAAAAGAATGTATCTGTGACACGGTAAACCATTCTGTGACAAGTTAAACCACGACAGAACACTACTGAAATATTCCAACTCTTGCATTTCAATGAAATAAAACCGAAGTGAACTTTGAAAGATCAAGAGAATGAAACTGTGACAAGGTAAAGCATAACAAAACACTACTGAAAATATTGCAACTCTTGCATTTCAATGAAAGAAATTCGAAATGAACTTTGAAAAATCAAGAGAATGTATCTGTGACAAGGTAAGCCACGACAGAACACTACTGAAATATTCCAACTCTTGCATTTTAATGAAATAAAACCAATACACCAACACTCATAAACGATCCTTTTTGAAATTCTGCTAACAACATTGATGCTCAAGGTAAAAGTTTGAATCAAACACTTTTAGGATATCTAGTGTCCTTACTGAAAAACTACTGAATTAAACAATAAATTAAATTGATCATACGACCTAAATTATTTCATCAGATACACCAACACTCATAAACGATACTTTTTGAAATTCTGCTAACAACATCGATGCTCAAGGTAAAAGTTTGAATCAAACACTTTTAGGATATCGAGTGTCCTTACAAAAAAACTACTGAATTAAAAAATAAATTAAATTGATCATACGACCTAATTTATTTCATCAGATAGGCCAGCACTCATAAACGATCCTTTTTGAGATTCTGCTAACAACATCGATGCACAAGGTAAAAGTTTGAATCAAACACTTTTAGGATATCGAGTGTCCTTACTGAAAAACTACTGAATTAAAAAAAATAAATTAAATTGATCATACGACCTAAATTATTTCATCAGATACACCAACACTCATAAACGATCCTTTTTGAAATTCTGCTAACAACATCAATTCTCAAGGTAAAAGTTTGAATCAAACACTTTTAGGATATCGAGTGTCCTTACTGACCTTTTTTACAAATGTCAATCAAAGAATTCTGATTGTAGCATCCAATTTTTTTTAAATAACAAAGCCCCCCGTCTTAAAATATTCTAGCGATATCCATTCGTGTATGTAGGGGAGGCTACCTCCAGTCCATTCTTGGTACGCAAAACCTCGGGATTTACACGATCCGTCTTATGAACTAATGTAGTTCACCCCATTTTTGTCTTTTTAAGCCCCCCACCCCAACACAAATGTCACTCGCACGTACCTGGGGAAGTCAAACCTACACTCCAATTCACAAATATATTACCCCTTTTTTGCAAATTTAAATCAAGAATTCTGATTGTTGGATCCATTTTTTTTAAATGACAAAGCCCCCCATCTTAAAATATTCTAGCGATATCCATTTGTGTATGTAGGGGAGGCTACCTCCGGTCCATTTTTGGTACACAAAACCTTGAGATTTTCACGATCCGTCTTATAAACTAATGTAGTTCACCCCATTTTTGCCTTTTTAAGCCCCCCACCCCAACAAAAAATTTCCCTCGCACGTGCCTGGTGATGTCAAACCTACACTCCAATTCAGAAATCTATTACCTCTTTTTTGCAAATGTCAATCGAAGAATTATGATTGTAGCATCCAATGATTTTTCAATAACAACGCCCCCATCTTAAAATATTCTAGCGATATCCATTCGTGTATGTAGGGGAGGCTACCTCCAGTCCATTCTTGGTACGCAAAACCTCGGGATTTTCACGATCCGTCTTATAAACTAACATAGTTCACCCCATTTTTGCCTTTTTTAGCCCCCCACCAACAAAAATTTCCCTCGCACGCGGTTGGTGATGTCAAACCTACACTCCAATTCACAAATCTATTACCCCTTTTTTGCAAATGTCAATCAAGAATTCTGATTGTAGCATCCAATTTTTTTAAATAACAAAGCCTCCGTCTTAAAATATTCTAGCGATATCCATTCGTGTATGTAGAGGAGGCTACCTCCGGTCCATTCTTAGTACACAAAACCTTGGGATTTTCACGAGCCGTCTTATAAACTAATGTAATTCACCCCATTTTTGCTCCATTCCTGTCGACTTTTGGAGGGTGTTTCCCCATTTTTCGATAATTAGGCATTTTTCTCAAGCTCATAACTTTTGATTGACAACACTAAAGTTAATGAATCCTAGATCTTTGGAATCAGCATAAGAAACCCATTCTTTTGATGAGCCTATTGATTACAACTGAACCCTTACTCACAATTTTTTCATAATTTCTCTTTGGAAACAGCCTCTATTAAAAACTTTGCCAAGATGTCTCGAGTTATGCATTAATCTCTAAGATAACACAAGCTTGCGATGCCCGTTTAAAAATGACTCAATCCCCCGTGCAACTGAACCCCCTTTAACTGAACCCTCGTGCAACTCAACCCCCCCCCCGTGCAACTCAACCATATTTAACTAAACCCTGTGTAACTGAATCCGCATGTAACTGAACCCCCGTGCAACTGAACCCTCGTGCAACTCAACTCCCGTGCAACTCAACTCCATTTAACTAAACCCCTGTGCAACTGAACCCCCCATGTAACTGAACCCTTGTATAACCGAAACCCCATACAACTGAATCCCCTTAGCTTACGGGTGGGTACTGCCCCCTTCAATACCACAGTACCAAACTCCCAAAAGTTGAAAAATGACACAATTTAATTAGCTAGCTCAATTCTTACTTATTCAGAATATTAACGGAGGGCATTAGGCCTTCAATTCTATAGTATCAAACACAAAAAGTTGACAATTATTGAGCTATTTCAATTTTATATGCAAAGCTTTTAAAACTTATTTACTAAAATTGCAAATATCACAGTACTAAACCCCCAAAATTTGAAAAAAATGACACAATTTAATTAGCTAGCTCAATTCTCACTTATTCAGAATATTAATGGAGGGCATTAGGCTTTCAATTCCATGGTATGAAACACGAAAAGTTGACAATCATAGATTTTTTTATATATGCAAAGCTTTTAAAACTTATATACCTAAATTACGAAATACTTAAAATCACAGAAAAAGGAAGAAAAGACTCCTGGACATGGCCTAAACCAAAAAAAAAATTTATTAAGTATATAAAGGAGTTCGCCCTCTAGCCAATACCTCACCCTTTACCCTTAAGTTTTTTTTTAGCACTTTCAAAAGAGGTATGTATTCTAATTAACCGACCTTTGTGATTCAAGAGTTTGTGATTCGAACAAAATTCGAACTTTAGTGTAAAGAGCATGATATTGAGGGGGGGGGAGACCTTTATATCTGCCGAAACTAATATGCAAATTCTATTTTAATTTTTCATATACAATGAGCCAAAATCAAAGTGAACCTGCCTCTCTTTTTTTTGAATATTTACTAAAATTGAAACACATGGACTGTTTAATTAACATAGGAAGCTTTTTAAAAGAGCTAACATTACGGTGAAAAAAAGCGTAAATAAGTAAGAAAGGTAAAGGAAATTCTTCCTTAACTTAATGGCGAGACAAATGGCCTAAACCCAAAAAAATTATTAAGTATATAAGGGGGTTCGCCCTCTAGCCAATACCTCACCCTTTACGCTTAAGTTTTTTTTAGCACTTTCAAAAGAGGTATCTATTCTAATTAACCGACCTTTGTGATTCAAGAGTTTATGATTCGAACAAAATTCAAACTTTAGTGTAAAGAGCATGATATTGAGGAGGGGGGCGACCTTTCATATCTGCCGAAACTAATATGCAAATTTTATTTTAATTTTTCATATACAATGAGCCAAAATCAAAGTGAACCTGCCTCTCTTTTTTTTTTGAATATTTACTAAAATTGAAACACATGGACTGTTTAATTAACATAGGAAGCTTTTTAAAAGAGCTAACAGCACGGTGAAAAAAAAAGCGTAAGTAAGTAAGGAAGGTAAAGGAAATTCTTCCTTAACTTAATGGCGAGACAAAAACGGATTTTTTTTTATTATAATATAAGAAAATTTTACTCACCAGAAGTCACTTAGAATATTCCATATCTCTATCAATGTAAATGATTGTAAAATATAGATATTGATAGAATGAATGAACTATTCAAACTGTAGAAAATTCTAATCTGAAACTTGAATATATACAAACAAAAAAAAATTGAATATATTAACACCTAAACAAGACGCACTGGTTTTCTGACACGGATTTACCCTAAAAGGCATGTATATCATATATATCATGAAGTAGAAATCTAGTCTACGTAAATTATGTCAGAAAACTTGTCCTTCATAATATATTACGCAATTCCCAACTAGCACAAGATGGTAATTCTTATAGCTTCTATAGAAGTATAAGGCCAGGTGAGGGAGCTCTGAATCTCTTTGAAAAGGTGTATACATCTCGGCAAATAACATGGAGATTCCTATATGTCTCGGCAAAGTATAACATTGATTACTACTTTCATACACAAATTGAAAAACAGCTTTTTTTCGTCTCTCTGTTTCATTTGAATCAGAAAAAATTGTTCTTAAGCATTGAATAAATGTTACGAATCCTTTTTTGATAATTCAGGTATGAAAGGAAAGTAATAGCCGAAAGATTCACGAAAGGTTTTTGTGTGAGTCACTAGTCCCTAGGCTACCTTCACAAGTGTCGTGACTGTGAAGCACTTACGAATCAACAATTATCAAACCTCACAAGTAAAGAGATCCCCTTTTGCTACCATGAATTATGCCTTAATCGTTATCATCTCTGAAGTGACATTATTATCAACAACAGGGTAATTATTAGTTGAAAAACGGATAGTGTCTAAGTTTCCTTCTTCTTTGTTTTTTATTTGAGAGAGAGAGAGATAGGGGTTGAGTCCCAAATTAATGTATTTCACAATTCATTTACTACTAATTCTTTAACAAAATAGATTATAAAATATACAGATTTGTGCCATATTGATTCCGTTTTCACATTTTCAACTATGTTCAACTTTTAGTCGTAATTTTTATTATTGACCAAAAACGATGAAGATTTAAGACACAATTTTTGAGATTGGGAAAGATGAAAGCTTAGAACAGCATTTTTGCTATCTGCATGACGAATTTGCTATCTGTAAGACAAAAGAAGAACACAAAAGAAGACAAAAGAAGAGACTTTTCCTAAACCTTGGCTTTTCTTATCGACAGGTGTGACTACAGCGTGGCTGGGGCATAACTATCAAGATCTTTTCTGGTATTCTATTTACAATATCTAGCCTAAGACTGGCAGTGACAATGTAGGCTCATGAAGGGAAACCTATTTAGGGCTGAAAAATTCGGGGAAAGGTTCGATAAAAAAAAAATTAATAATTGTTAGTAGATATGTATATAGACACATTTGGTGACACCGAAGACTAACCGTAAAGGACAAAAGTGTTAACATCTATAATATAAGAGGGGAGAGAACTGAAGCCTGCGGAACTCTCTTTGCCAGAGCATCATTTATTATTTGTTTTATGTCTTAATACAGCAGTTTAATCTTTTTCTTTCTTACTCGTGACGAAATTTTATTAAGTAGCTATGGTATGTAAAACCATGCGAAATTTCTGGATGGGGAAAACAACTGCATAATGTGCCCCATCAACAAATTTACTGCTGTTTCTCATCTCTGTATTATCTAAAATAATATAAGAATTTTTTTTTTATTTTGTTGAATTGAGACCACCACATTCAGCTGAATGTTCTACCTACTTTAACTAAATTCAATGATAGTAAATGCATACATAATTTTTGAATATTTTGTGACATTCTATTATTACTGTGTGTTATGTAAAAAAACAAAACAAAAAAACACGGGACCACAGAAAAGAGAATTTGGTTTGGATGGCCAATGTGTTTTCTGGTTTATATTCTCAGTCCATCTGAGCTCGTATGTACTGCCTTAATTGCCCGCGATGAGCTTTTGCTTCAACTAGTGTGTGGGTTTGTGTCAAGAGTACTTATGTTATCAATTAAATTATCTATACACAACAGGATCCTCAATGCCCAAGCTCATTATAGTAACATCTGCTAATAAAATGAATATTTCGTAGGACTAATGTGCCGATTGTTTATCCCGTTTATATTTTCTTAAGCTGAATGATGAACAAATTTCAAGCATAAATTTGCGATCGACTAATCAGGTTTAATCTGACTGAAATTAGAAAAGATGGAAACTTGGAGCAATAGTCTGTAAGACGTATCTGTATCTGTAAGACAATTGTATCTGTAAGACGAATGCGGCAAAAGATGTAAAGATAGGTTATTAAGTAATAATTGGGAACAAATTAGTTTTGATACAGCATTTTTAAATCAGTTTTATGACATTTCAATTTTCTGATTCTGTTTTATTAGTGATTTTATTTTAGTGTGAAGATAAAACTAAGAAAAAAACTTATGCCATATGTAGACCCCGGCGCCGCGACGATGAGGGAAGACCGGCGGCGGCGGGGCCAAAAACACCGCGCCACGCCACGCCGCCGGTAAGACGTCAGTGGCGGCCCGCCGGTACGATGTTGGCGGTGCGCCGCTGGCGCAATCAATGTTGACCGCAAACATTAATGTTGTCATCAGTCTTTCTCAAATCACAGCTTAAATTTACAACAGATTCGAGCCTATTCATGAGTTCAAAAATTCACTAGTCGCTGGCTGGAAACTGGTCTTCTACGTTATTTATCTAGAGAAGTAGAAATCTGGTAGAAACGAAATGGCTGTGGCGTTTTAGAGCCCTTGCATAATACGAGTAGTTGAATATCTATTAGCTGTGTATTCGTAACATAAATAATTATCAAAATTAGTAGTTTTTTCGTCGAGCATTACTGCATATAAAACTTCAAATACCGTATCACAAAATTCGTCAGTTATCTGGGTAAAAACTTTGTATATACCTTTGAACTTAGAAGCTTAATTTTTTCATAATGCCCTTTGCCTATATCTGTTTTGTCACCTTTAAAACAGTTGAAATGGGCGACTTTGATATTGATTTTTTTTTTTTTTTTTTTTTTTGCTCTTTTGGATTCCTAAGAAGCCTTTTTTTATTAAAAACTGGTTTTTAATAACAATTTAAAAAAATGCATTTTAAAGTTTCTTTGGGCTTCTTTATAGAATATATGTCATGTAGGCTAAGGCTGAACTGCTGCTTTTTTATTGCTTTTGGCTGCTCTTTTGGATATTATTCATTTTTTCTTTTGGGGATTCATTCCAAATTATAAACTGATAAATACCTAATATCAGTCAAATTATAAACTGCATCTAAAAGGAGTAAATTTATCAAACTGAGAAATACATGATGAGCACTTCACATGGGAACACTTCAATTACAATGACACAAAAAACACTTAGTAGTTTATTCGCTATGAAGAGAAAAATGAACTGCCAGCAATTTTCTTCGGTAAAAAATGAAAAGCTCATCCGTTTTAAGTGTAATTAAATGAAATAATACGCCGACTGAAGTAGCTCCAGGAAGATGTTGAAATTTTCATCCTAGTTCGTCACTTTTAATCCAAGCAAAATGTTAGGACACTTAGTATCAGTTACTGAGTTTGAGCTTTGATTTCCAAATGCTCACAAGAATTACTAAATTTAAGAAAGTCGGAACAATAAGTCACCTGTGGTCAAAATACTCAAAAACTCCTCTTTGATCCCCACCCAGGCTCAAAGCTTCTGCTATGGTCATTTCCATGGAAATCTCCAAAGAGTTTCTTTTTAAAATAGCTTTCAAGTGTAGTTAGGGGTATTTAGACTTTTTGCTTTTCTTCAAAGTTTTGAAAAAAGTGTTATAATATTCCAAATATTACATTTGTGCATATGTTTGGTAATCATTTGTGGGGGATCGAATTTTCTAAACCACCGTAGATACGCAAGAACGTTGCAATATCTAGTACCCTGAGGTCATAAGACTGTCAAATACTCCTCCTTGAACCTCCCAAATTGAAAGCTTTTATTATGACCTGGCCTTTTAATGTAACTTGGGCACTGGACCAAAGGTGCCATTGTTACTCGAGCGCAACGTTAAGTGGGGAAGTTGATATTGCTTTCGTCACACGAATTCGTTTTAGTGTGAATCTGCCAGGTGCTTATGAATGAATGTTTTCAAAGTAAACCCGTTTCATCAATCAGAAAAAAAAACGGATTAGACGCATATACCCCTTTCCCTTTGGACGATTAAACCATGCAAATGCTGTATCAAGAATAACTCACGAAAATCTTGCTGATTTTGGTCAACTTTTCAACTTTTTGGCATCCCAGCTTTCAATAAAAAAAATTAAGGTACTATCACTTAAATATAATAACTCCCTATGCCCCCCCTTCTGGAAACCATCTTGATAGGATACCGTCTCTGCTTTAAATAAAAAAAATAATTAACTTATTGGCGCCGCTGCTAAAAAAAAATAGAGGTATTATCATTTAAATATGATAGCTCAATACCCCCCTTCCCCCTCTGGATACCACCTTGATAGGATGCCGTCTCTACTTTAAATAAAAAAAATCAACTTTTTGGGATCCCTGCTTTCAATATATAAAATTTCGAGATATCATCATTTAAATGTAATACCTCCCTACCCCCCTCCTCTCGGGTTAACCCCTTGATAGGATACCGTCTCAGCTTTCATTAGAAAAATAATTTACTTGATAATTAACTAGGTCAATATATGGTTCAAACAAACAACCAAAATAACGTTAAACAGCTTAGTGTTCCTTGAAAAAAAAAATTGAGGGAATGAGTAAAGGGGTACAGAGACAACAACGAAAATGTCGAAATTATTCAGATATACCTCAAATTATTGGAAAACTGAGTGATAGATTCGCCATGTCTTCCATAAGATCCAAAGAATCTAATTGAAAGGGAGCACACACAAAAGCCAAATAAGGCCAGTAGCCTATGAGAAATTGCAAAATACCCAAGACAATGAACAAGTCCTAATGGAGGGCCCTGGGTCTATCAAAATATTTCAATGGTTTCCCAGGGAATTTGATATCATTTTCTTCCGTCTCCACTTTAAATGAAAAAAAAAATTATGTTTTTGGCATCCCGGCTTTCAATAAAAAAGATGAGCTATTATCATTTAAAAATAATAGCCCCCTATTCCCCCCCCCCCCTTATAGGCAAAAAATTAAAAATTATTTATTAATCATATTTTTTAGGTAACTTCCGGTTCAGTCTTTAATTTCTCAACCATGTATATAGCTTATTCTATAGCTAAATTTCATCTCAACAAAAGGTTGTTTTTTTGGGGGGGGGGATAAAAATGTTTAAGAAAGAAGATAGTATTTTCTATCAGGCGTTCAACAATTGAGGATTAAAAATTAAGAAAATCTTATCTAAAAACAGCAAAAAAAAAATCTGCAAACTTACAATTCAGCTGTAGAAACAATCTGTCGGCTGTCAATTTCAAAGTCCAACAAAAGGCTGAACCTGTATAGTAGTGAATGTGTTCTATAATTCTATTCAACTTGAAAATAAAATTCTTGACTACGAATGATGTAAGAAATAGCGATTGGGAAACTGCATTCGAAATGATTTAAACTCATTTCATGAAGACGAAACTTTTTTTGTCAACGCGTGAAGAACTATGTATATTGCAATATTTGCAATAGCATATTGCATCTGTCTGGTTTTTATGCAAAGTAACAAAAGAGACCTAAAAGTGATAAAATCTTAATGGAAATCCAACCATCATATTCAGCGTATCAGAAAACCCTACTGTAGAGGTTTCAAGCTCCTATCTGCAAAAATGTGGAATTTTATATTTTTTGCCAGAAGAAAGATCACGGATGCGTGTTTATTTATTTTTGTTTTTTCTCTCCAGGGGTTATCATACCGATCCAGTGGTCATAGAATATCGTGAGAGGGCTCATTCGAACGGAAATTAAAAGTTCTAGTGCCCTTATTAACTGACCGAAAAAGTTGGAGGGCAACTAGGCCCACTCCCACGCTCATTTTTTCCCAAAGTCACCCGATCAAAATTTTATGATCGTCATTTTGTTCAGCATAGTCGAAAATCTAATAACTATGTCTTTGAGGATGACTTAATCCTGCGCCGTCCCTGGGGGAAGGGCTGCAAGTTATGAACCTTGCCCATTAGTATTGGTTATTGGGAAGTATCCAGATGTTTTCAGGAGGGATTTTTTGGTGGGGTGGGGGTTGGAGGAGGGAGTTACATGGGAGGAATCTTTTCATGGAGTATGTTTTCAAGGTGGAAGGGACATTTCTATGAAGGGGGCACCGGATTTCCCAGCATTATATAAAAAGCGATGAGAAATTAAAAAAAAAACAGTTTCTTTCAACTGAAAGTAAGGAGCAACATTAAAAATTAAAACAAACAGAAATTATTACGTATATGAGGGGGGTGGCCCCCTAGTCAATACGTCGCTCTTTAAGCTTAAGTTTTTTTTAGAACTTTCAGAAGATCTATCTTTTCTAATTAAACGGCCTTTGTGATTCAGGGAGCATTCGTAAAGAATTGGAACAAAATTCGAATCTTAGCGTAAAGAGCTAGGTATTGACTAGGGGGCGAACCCCCTCATGTACGTAATAATTTCTGTTCGTTTTAAGTTTTAATATTGCTCCTTACTCTCAGTTGAAAAAACTTGTTTTTTCTATTTAATCTCCTCACAATTTGCGAGGCAAACAGATCCATTTGCGAGGCCAACAGAGTTTTGTCAATATAAGCTTCTTTTTAATACACTGCTGCACTAGCTAGTCGGCTAGTATTGATAAAGTGTGGCGAATCGACATCTATCGCTGAGACTAACTCTAACGGTGGAAGAGAATCCCTGAAGCTGCTTTCAAACTTGGAGCACAATCTGTCTGTCACGAGAAAATGACATCTTCTCAAATAATTTTATTCTTTCACTTCAACAAGATTGCTTTTTCCCAAGTCCACATTGCTATAAAATCACGTAAGCAGGAAGTTACTTGCTGTGCACGCTTTTGTTCGTGTGAGGGATCAAAATTCTGAAAATTTTGACTAACATCTTCCAGTCAGGCCTCAATCACAGGAAAACTATTTCGCTCTATGAAAGATTTGATCAACACCATCGTCAGTTTGCATGTCTATAATTTTACCTCGCGTACCTACATTAAGACCAGTAGCTCTAAAGAAAACTAGGTCTATAACTCCTGCAGCTGCTCAGACAAAATTCGTGGCGCAAAAAATTTTTCCGCTAGATGGAGTACAAATATAAATTCAAACGTATGAAGTCTGGTGGCGAGTTCGTGGGCCTGAGCTGCCGATCCCTTGTCATTAGATGTTCTGGTAATTGATAAAACGGCCAAAATATAGTTGTGTCTAGTCAGTACTTTGTTCACCGATCTATTTTGGTGTACCCTTCTGTAAGTAGATGATTTCTTAAGCTGAAGAACAGTTTTGCCGGCGGCTTTTTGAGCAGTAACAAACAGTTGTTAGCGTATATTGCTATTCGCAATAAAACAGTACAACTCTTGAAGAGTGAAGAAGAAAGAAGTTCTGAATGGAATCACCCAACACTATGTTGAGTCTATGAGCATGGTAGTTAATGTAAATTGTATGCGGTGCAATTTCTATAATACAGGCTTGCCCATCTGAAAAGGGGCTGTTAATGACACTGGCTCGGTATTTTAACAGAAAAATAGAAAAAAAATTAACCTCCTTCTAGATGTTGAACAGTAAATTCCCCCCCCCTCATCGTAGATTATCTTGAATTGACATCAATTGATAGGTCTGAATTTTTCTTTCATTGCTCAGGGTGTTCTTGCATAGCTCTTATTTGTTATGTTTTTCATGTTTTTCTCACTTTTTTTTATAAGTTGGTTCAAGTTAAGCCCCCCTCCCGTTGATTAAGCCTTTTGTTTGTGATATCGAAATATTTGATCTTTGACTGTTGGTACAATTTCTTTTTAACTCTCTTGTTAACAAATCCTGTCCTTTTTCATATTCTCGTTTTGTTATTATCCTTGGTGTGTGAGATTAAGTACCGTCCTTCAAGATTTGTATCGATTCTTTGAATTGCCCTTTCATATAATAATTTTTTCTCTTATCTTTCTTATCTTTCCTGAAACCTAAAAAAAAATCAGTGGTCGAAATTCCCACTTTGGCTTTTTTCAAAATTCAAGAAGCTAAATTTCAACACAATTCCAGAAGCAAAATTCATGAAGTAACCTTTTTGAATGAAACCAAATTTCAAATTTAACGTGTTGACTGAAGGCAAAGAAGAAAACGCACAAGGAACTTGCAAAATCCCATATGGTCAGGCGTCATTTAACAATAATTAAATAAAAAAAAACAAGTTTTTTAAACTGAAAGTAAGGAGCGACATTAAAACTTAAAACGAACATAAATTATTCCGTGTATGAAAGGGGCTGTCCCCTCCTCAACGCCTCGCTCTTTACGCTAATGTTTTTTTATTGTTTGAAAAAATAAACTTGTGAGACAGAGTCAAACTTTAGCGTAAAGAGCGAGGCGTTGAGGAGGGGACAGCCCCTTTCGTATACGGAATAATTTTTGTTCGTTAAGTTTTAATGTCGCTCCTTACTTTCAGTTTAAAAACTTGTTGTTTTTTATTTAATTTCTGATCGTTTTTTAGTTAATGCAGCTTTTATTTTGGCTCACCGTCATTGAATAAGTAAACAAAATTTGCATAAAAATTATACTTTTCTTTTGCTAAATGGATGTCTCTAAATTTGGTTCTGACGTAATTTACAAATTAACTTACGTAACGAACTTCTATATTCGTATATTTTTCTTCTGGCAAAAAATACAAAGTTGCAGATTTTTGCAGATATCAGCTTGAAACCTATGTTATAGGGTTTTCTGATACGCTGAATCTGACGGTGTAATTTTCATTAAAATTTTTTTCACTTGTAGGGGATGTTTCCCCCTCTTTAAAAAATCAGGTAAATTTTCTCAGGCTCGTAGCCTTTGATGAGTAATACTAAACTTAATAAAACTCATATATTTAGAATCAGCATTATAAGCCCATTCTTTTGATACATTTATTGACATCAAAGTTCCGTTTTTAAAAGTTTCGATTACTATTGAGCCGTAGGCCTATCGCTTGTTTTTTTTTTATTGTTTTTTTTTTATTACGTATATGATGGGGTTCTCCCCTTAGTCAATACCACGCTCTTTACGTTAAAAGTAAAAAATTTTTTTTAATTAACAAACCCCAGAATCACAAAGGCCGTTTAATTAGAATAGATAGCTCTTTTGAAAGCACTAAAAAAAAAAAACTGTAGCGTAAAGAGTGAGGTATTGACTTGGGAGAGAACCCCCTCATATACGTAATAATTTCTGTTCATTTTAAGTTCTAATGTTGCTTCTTACTTTCAGTTGAAAAACTTGTTTTTTTCAATTTAATTTCTGATCGTTTTTAAATAATGCTTGGAAATCCGGCGCCCCATTCATAGAAACGTCCCTTAGCCTACCCCAAAGAAACATCCTCCACGGAAAGATTCTCCCGAGTAACCCACTCCTCCAGCCCCCCCCCCACCAAAAAAAATTCTTCCTGAAAATGTCGGTATAATTCCCAATAACCAATACAATATGTAAGCAATGGGCAAAGTTCATAACTTGCAGCCCTTCCCCTGGGAACTGTGGGGGATTAAATCATCGTAAAAGACATACTTATTAGATTTTCAACTATGCTGAACAAAATGTCTATCTCAAAATTTTGATTGGGTGACCCTGAGAAAAAAATAGGTGTGGGAGGGGGCCTAATTACCCTCATTTTTCTTTGTCACTTAAAGAAGGTACAAGAATATTTAATTTTAGTGCTAATGAGACTTCCTACGATATTTAAGGACCACTGGGTCGATACGATTACACCTGAAAAAAAAAAACAAAAACAAACAAATAAACACGCACCTAGCTTGAAATACAACAAATAAGCACAGCTTGAAACCTCTACAGTAGGGTTCTCTGATACGCTGAATATGATGGTGTGAATTTCATTAAGGTTCTATAACTTTTAGGGGATCTTTCCCCCTTTTTTTGAAAATCAGCCAAATGTTCTCAGGCGCGTAGCTTTTGATGGGTAAGATTAAACTTGATAATACTTATATATTTGAAATCAGAATTAAAATCTGATTCTTTTGATGTATCTATTGGTATCAAAATTCTGTTTTTTAGAGTTTTGGTTACCATTGAGCCGGGTCGCTCCTTACTTACAGTTCGTTATCACGAACTGTTTGATACACCTATGGCTGCTAGGAGCGCAAAAAGTCTGCCATTGTAAAAAATGGTATTTTATTTACGAAGTCCAGGAACAGAGAAGACCTGATTCACACAAGACTCAGAAATGAGTCAGAACAGGTTCACAAACAGACTCAAAGAAATATATGGTACATAATACGTATATATAGAAAGGCAGGGCTGTATCCAGGACTTTTTGTCGGGGGTGTTTTAAACAAGGATGTCTTTCTGGGGGGGGGGGATACACAACAAAAAACTTAAAAAACACAACAACAAGTTTTTACAAGTCAGAAAAAAATTTCGGGAAGGGGAGTTCAAATCCCCTACCCCCCCCCCCCCGTGGCTACGGCCGTGTAGAGGTAACCACTACTCTAGAATCACGTAACCGACATGTATTATATTATTACGGATCCTGGGTCAATTACTTGATTGAAATGAAAGTTGCTCACCGTGGCTGTAACAACAAGGTAATAAAAATGTGTTGCAATATATGAAATAGGAATAATAAATAAATATGATTGGGAATAGGCTACTAGAAACGGATTTGTTTTAATTGAGAACATTTTTTACAAAATTTGTTTTTTCACAGTTCAAATCAAATTGACAGAAATTATAGCAGCTCAATTGGGGCCCCTTCTAAAATCAGGGTGGGGCTATAGCAAGGCCGTATCCAGGGGGGGGGGTTACCCGGTTTGAACCCCCCCCCTCCCCGAAATTTTTGACCGAGTCGAAAATAAGTCGAAAATTAGTAAAACCTAGGTAAAAATCAGTAAAATTAGTCGAAAACTGAGTAAAAAAATAGTCCCCCCCCCCGAAAAAATCCTGGATCCGCCCTTGGGCTATTGCCCCAGCCCCCCTAAATGACGCCACTGGTTTCAAAGACCCTCTTCTTGACACTTTATTTCCTTTTTAACAAAGCTTGTGTGTGAAAAGTGTTATTTTAAGACGGCGATATCTTCCCATTGCCCAGGTCTCCTTTCTTTATAGAACAATGCAAAAACTTATTTTTCTTCTTTTTTCAAATTTAAATGGTATTTAAATGCGAAAACTTAATTCGGAAGTATCTCTTCCAAAATCTATGAAAAAAAATCAGGCACGTACCAAAGAATCTCCAGTAGGAGGGGGATTCGTTGAAATACTAAAGGTTCTAAAGAAAAGAGATTACATGACCATAATAGGAAATTATGGTTATATGTATGTAGGTTTTGACTTTTAGGGAGCAGGTCTTGGGACCTCCTGCGTAAGCCTGTGTTGTTTCTTATGCTTTGGGATAGTTGTTTTATTCTGAAGGATAGTCGCTGAATGGATCTTTCATGTAACAAACAACAGGTAGAACAATAGGGAAATTCACTGTCTAAGGGAAATTCACTGTCTTAGAAATTCCCTATTGTTTTACCTTTTGTTGGTTTTTATTATGGAACAGCAGTTTGATCTTTGTCGTTATTTATGATTTTATCATGTTCAGTATTTTAAAATCCTTTTTATTTAATTCGTTTCAAACTCTTTTGTTACAAGTATTGCCAGTGGACAATGAAAACCAGGTATACGCAATCTCCTCCAAAAATTCCTAATACATTTCTCTACCAGCTTGCTTCGAGATTCATTTTTGGGTCAATCTTGCATATTGCTCACTTTCAGTGTTTTCAGTTATATTCGCTTTTTTGGCCATCTGGAAAAAATGCAAGTACGTAGTTTTTGACGTCTACTGGCGGTATCGCTTTTTTATACATATATATATATATATATATATATATATATATATATATATATATATATATATATATATATATATATATATATATATATATATATATATATATATATATATATATATATATATATATATATATATATTTCTTTCATTCGTTTTGTTGTCTATCGCCGAGTGGTTGGCACGCTAGACTTGAAATCCTTTGTTCATGAGGACAGGGGTTCGAATCCTGGTGTTGCTCTTCTTTTGGTTTGGGGTTGGCATGACTTTGTTAGCTCAGCTAGAGTAGACCCAGCTCTAAGTGGGTATCTGGAGAAGGCAAACATGAAAGGTGTGCGAAAGCACAGGACGGCTGGCTCCCAACCCGCCATTGTACTTCCTAGCTGAAAGGCCCTGAAACGGAGATAAGCACCGCCGGTTGGGATTGTAAAGTCCAGTGCCGTATTCTTTACCTTTACCTTTTGTTGCTTAGTTCATTTTGTTTCTAATTCAAAATGTTTGCCTGTTTAACTTTCTTGTCCTTTTTTAAAGGATATTGTCGCCGAAGGACCATTATTTGACGTACAAGCCTTTATTCCAATGCTTAGAGATAGGATATATTCTCAGAACCCCTTCACTCGACAATTTATCCTCTCCTGGATAAAGCTTTTATGTGGAATACCCTCTCTGGAGATGATAAATTTTTTACCAGAAGTGTTGGATGGAATCCTTTTAATTTTAAAGGATGAAAACATTGACATCAAAAGGTAGGCCATGCTTGGTGTTTGAGAAATTGAATGTCTGAAAGTAATAAATTATTTGCCATGAAATCATAAATCTTACATGTTTTGCTCAAATTTAAATGGAAGCCTAAGTGATTTGGTACAAGATACAAGTTTTCTTACTAAGGAAAGTAAAGAGTGAAGTTTGAACATAAAACTAGCAAACGGACAATTTTATTCTTAGAGGTTTGAAGACCCAAACCTTTTAGAGGTTTGATAGAACTCTTCCATCACATGTATAATTTTCTATTGTTTTGTTTGCTTCGTATAAGGTTCTCTGTTCGTTATAAGTCTTGATTAGTTTTTTACTGTGTTTCTGCTTCAATTTGGTTTAATATAGTTCTTTATTTTTTTTGGAAAATATTATTTTAATTAGTCTCTGCTCGTTTTTAATTGACACAAGGTTTTTTTTATCGGTTAATAAAAGGAATATTTGCAGAGTTTACAGAAAACTTTAATGATAGTTGTAGTATAGAACTTTGGATGGGTGGATTGGGGGAATATTATTAAAATAAAGGGAATGAACTTCTGTATAATTTTTTATTTTCTGTACGGCTGAAACCATACTAACCCCCATCATGTTATAACTTTGGATATAGACGAATATTGATGGGTGGTTTCGAATAATTCAAATATCTTATTGAATTATATTTTGTTTTGAAGACTTGTTAGTTTAAGTAAATGCATTTTGAGCTCATTTATTAAAAAAATGTTCTGACTTATAGTCTGAAGATAAAAGTAGGACGTTAAGAATCAATGCAACCAGATTTGTTTTCAGTTGAGGGAATGAGTATCAAGTTCAACATGATATCCTTAGCCGTTTTTGAAATATTGTAGATACGTCCAGTTTGACCACCTGAATGCACATAGTGTCTTATGATTTAGTTCAGCATCCCCCTCATTATCACCTAGAAGTTCCTACTTGATACCCTTAGCTTTTATAAAAATATTGAAGATATGTCCTTTTGACAACCAGGATGCACACACTCTCCTTTAATTCTGTTCAACACGACCCTCAACATTCCTTAATAGTTATCTACTTAATACACTTAGGTGTTCCTGAGATGTTGCAGATACGTACTTTGTCCAACTTGGGCACATAATTTTTTTTTTATTTAGTCTAACATTTCTCTGAACATTTCCTGAAAGTCTGAACTTCATATCCTTAGCCGTTCCTGACATATTGCAAAAACGCCTTTTTGACAACAAAGATGCACATAGTGTCTTTTGATTTAGTTCAACATCCCTCTCAGCATGCCCTTAAAGTTTCAACTTAATGCCCTTAGCCATTCCTTAGGTATTGCAGATACATCTTTTTGACAACCTAGATGCTGATAGTGTCTTTTGGTCTAGTTGTAACTTCCCCTCAATACTTCAATACAATAGTTTCAACTTGATACCCTCAGCCGTTTCTAAGATGTTTCAGATGTGCCCTTTTGAAACCTGGATGTACATAGTGTCTTTGATTTAGTTCAACACCCCCCTAATCACCCCCTGAATGTTTCAACTTAATACCTTTGGCTGTCCCTGAGATGTTGCAGATGCGCTTTTTGACAACCTGGATGCTGATAGTGTCTTTTGATAGAGATCAACATCCCCCTCGATCTCCCCTTTAAGTGTCAACTTAATACCCTTATCCGCCCCTGACATATTGTAGATACGTCCTTTTGATCCCCTGAATACATGTAGTATCTTTTGATTTAGTTCACACACCCCTGAACATTCCCTGAAAGTTTTGTCTTAATACCTTCAGCCTTTTTGGAGGTCCGTGATCATACATGCCCCCCCCCCTTTCCGATAGTTAAACCTATATGTAAACAATGGCAAAATCGCATAATTTACAGCCCTTCCCCCACGAGTCGTGGGAGGTCCTCCCTGGAGGCATAGTTATCGGACCTTTCGACTATTTTTAGTGACATGACTATCTCACACATTTGATCAGTTTGAGGGCAGCTAAAAAGGGCATGAGAGTGAGGCCGCTTGCCCTTTAATCACTTTTGACTCTTCAATAGGACACTGGAACTTCCAGTATCCAATCGAACGAGCCCCCTTCAGCATTTCCACGACAACCCCTTCTATATGAAGTGACTTCGGAAACAGAATAAATAATATATAGAAGCCACTTCGCCTATTACTTAGGCAGCGCTACTACGCTGCCTATTATACAACTGAATAGCAAATGCAATGCGGGTGCTAGAATTGTAGAAGTAGGAGTTCCAGGTTATGATGGGAGCCAGTTTCGATAATTACTGCTCTAAGGCTATAAAATACTTCTCAATGATCTAAGTCAACTTCTGATGACTTAAATTCTGATTCGGGCCTCAAAGATTTAATGGTTCTTCGAGAAGAATAAAAAGGTGGTCTTGGGTGTGATTTATTATGGTTTCAGAGTTATTATAACCTAATGTTGTTATGTTGTTATAACCTAATGGATACTTGTATGATATACCCCCTGCAGCTCAAGAAGTGAAGTTAGGTTAATCCTAATAAAATATACCTAAGCATGATAAAAATATAATACTTTGGAAGCAAATTTGGGCTATATATTTTCACATTAGGGGGGGGGGGAGTAGAGTACAGCGGGTGGCATGCAAAATGTGTTAGCTTCAATTATTCTGATATTATAAAGTAAAAATTGTTTTCCGACTTAACACTGTCCAAGTACTTCCCCCCCTAATATGCAAATATACAACCCAAATTATACATTTTCCATCTATTCTGTCACATCTCTTTGTCTTTTCTCACGCTAAGCTGAAAGAAACTAGCCAAAGAAACCGGTTTACAGTGCATCAATGCATGAACAACTTGAGCTCCATGGGGTGTATCATACAAGTACGTATTAATGTTATAACACTAGAATTTATTATATTCATGGCGATGTATTATATTCATGGCCGTATCCAGGGGGAGGGGTTATCCAGTTTGACCCCCCCCCCCAAAAAAAAAAAACAACAACTGTCAAATCCGAGAAAAAGTAGCGAAAATGTATATAATGTATGAGCACGGGAAGATTTTTTGCAACCGCTCCCCCCCCCCCCAAACAAAATCCTGCATAAGACACTGATTTCATTCATGATAATTTTACAACCATTGGCTCTGTCAGGGCCGTACGCAGGGGGGCCTCCTCCCCGAAATCTTACGATTATTCCCCATAATTTTCTGATTTTTCTCACAGAATAATGGGTTTGAAGGATTTGCCCCCCCCCCCGAAACATATTCCTGCGTACGTACCTGCGCTGTGGGATGAAATGGATCTTTCCACCAATCAGAAATATAAAGTACGTGTTCCTTTGGATATTACGGTACTTTTCGATGCTATGTCTTTATTTAAGGTGTGTTTGCGAAGCTGTTCAGTGGAACAAAGAATAAACAAACTTAAAGTTTAGCAGATGTTTGTTCAAAACGATTTGAACTTACTTAAGGCTAAGTAAAAGACGTTATAATCAATTTTGAAGTTTAAATACGTACCTCCTCCTCCAGTTGTTCGAATTTCCTTCTCAAATAGCAACCATATCGGTTTTCTTATCTAAGCCACACATTTACAAAAGGATCCGCAAAAACAGACTGAGTTGGAGAAACTATGCTAGTAGCCTACTGCTTATCTTACTCGCGGAAATTGTGTGTTGGGCAGAGAAATAAAAACAAGGTTTTTGCAGCAGTAAATTTCTAAATGCAACCCCCCCCCCCGCAACCCTAAACTAAAGTTGGTACTGGTGCGTTATATGGACACTTCAAAAAATTCAAGTTTGGTTAATGCTAATGAAATAAAATAAAATAGGATGAATATATAATAGTTTATAAACAAATTTGGGCTATATATTTGTACATTAGGGGGGGAGTAAAGCATAGCATATATTAAATGCGTAAGCTAACCTAACCTAGGTACCTTTTTCCTCCTTAAACCCCGAAAAACAATTGTTTAAATATTGGAATCCATTGAGAAACCCCGGCTTTGCAGTCATTTATGTATAGCGGTCTCTTGAGAATAGCCTGTCTGACGGGTTTTTCGTGACTGGTTTCCTTGCACAATATATAAAAGTGTCCATATAACGCACCAGTACCCTAAAGTTTATTTTATAATCCTCTAAAAAAAAAGTAACAGTCGCTTAGAATATGCTCACCTGTTTGTTAAGAAAAATAAATGCAATTGTCAAGGCTTTCGGTACAGGTTGAAGTTATAGTTATAGTTATATTTGTTAGTTATAGTTATATTTGAAGTTATAGTTATAGTTATTATTGAGTTATAGTTACAAATTTTCCCGCAGGCAATCTGAAGCAAAATGTTTTATTTCTTCTTCTAAAAATTTCAATTTTCTTGCGCCCAATTTCAATTTCCCACTATTTCAATTTCCCACTATTTCAATTTCAAATTTCAATTCCCACTATTTTTCTTCTATTTTTCTTCTATTATAAATAGCTGCTTTTTAAGTCTATCGTTTATCTAAAGTTTATCTTTTCTTCATCTTCTTCGTATTTCTGTTTTATTTTATGGGAAAATTTTATGGGAAAAATTTCAATTTCCCACTATTTCAGACTATCATTATGTGCTAAAACGGCATTTTGTGCGAATGGCGTTATCACCCCTCTACACATGTACTGCACGTTTTGTCCGAATATCCCCAATTCAAATAATGGGAAATTATGGGGCAAATTCTTCCTCTAGATGGATTTGAAGGACCTCCTATTGACAGATTGAAACCGTGAGTCAATATGTGATACTTGAGACTTCATTCATTCTCTGTCACCTCTCTCTATCATACTCTCTGCTCAGTCTCTGCTCTGCTCCCTCGTCGGTAAAGATTGAAGTCATTTTCTACCCAATGTGGATATTAGTTACTGTATGGTTCTCTTAAGACGGGAAAAATTAATTTTAGGTTAATAAGGCGATTTGGTAGTCCCTGTCCCTTGAATTGATGTTAGAAAAAAGTGCAGGAAACTTCAAAAGTACCAAATTGTTATCACGATATATATATATATATATATATATATAAAGGCTTATCCAGCAATGAATTTCCAGGCGCAGCCCCCTCCACCTCCCAGCAAATGTTGTCTCAAAAACTTTTAAAAGAAGTTTCAGCCATTTAGAATAGCTCGTTTTTTAAGAAAAAAACAACAAATTTCAATTGCCAAGATTTCCGGCAAAGCATGAAGTTATAGATAACATTGCAAATTTTCTGTAGCAAAACGTTTTATTTCTTCCTCTAATATTTTTATTCTCATGGAAAGATAAGTAGGCGACTTAAATTGTTTTCCTACTTTATTTTTAATGCTTCCAGAGGACTAAAATCCATAGGATACAACATTTTCATGAACGATTCAAGAAAGTTAGGTAAAAGTAAATAACAACTTTTTACTCTTGGAGTGGACATGCTACATTAATGGAACTTTAGCGAGTAAATCAACTGCTTCGATATGATCTCCAGAAAGTGTTGTCATGGTGCCTAGAAACAGGTCCTGTCTGTGACTAATAGTTCAGTTCAGTTCAGTTCATTTTATTTAACATCAAAAATACATTTAACTAATATTCCAATACCTGCTCCAAGAAGATACAAAAAAGCACTTGCGATTGGGCGGGTATATACAAGTCATCTACTAACTGGTATTAAACTATAAACAAAGGAGCAACAAATAATAATAAAAAAAAGTACTTGCGACTGGGCGGGTACATACAACTCATCTACTAACTAATAATTAACTATAAACAAAGGAAAAACAAAATAATAAAAAAAAACTATGACCTAACCTTGACCTAACAAATATTGTTTTAATTTATTTTTAAATAAACCCAGGGGCCCAGATACCCGATTGCTCTCAGGAACAGAGTACCAGACATTAGGTCCGGAAAGCTAGTGTGGAAGCCGGCCCTGGTGCCACTTCTATTCGGAACAATGAAGTCACTAGCATGACGAGTTTCATAATGGTGCAAAAATCTATTGTCACTAAAATAATCCCAAAAAACATCTGGACTAATATTATTCCAGCATTGATGGGTGAAAATTCCTATTTGGTAGTCCCGATTTAACACTTGCAACTTATTGAAGCAAGCTGAAGTGTTATGGATACCTTCAATATACCCACTAATACGGAGCATGGCTTTATTTTGAAGAGTTGAACACGTTAAAAATTCATATAAAAATTGCTTGTCCATTACTTACACCCACACGAAGCGTATGGATGAATCAAAGCATGGTATAAAAGCAATAAGATTCTTTGGGGTAAAAAAAAATTTAAGACGACGAATCACTCCAAGGCCGCGTACATTCTTTGTCGCGACAACATCACTGTTGCGTTTCCACGAAAAATTACAATCAATATAAAAACCTAAGTACCGAATTTCCTGAACTTGAACTACAGGTTTATTATTAAACAGACTTCTACCATCAATGGTTCCATTGTAACTGAACCACCGTGTAACTGAACCCCAAGCAACTGAACCCCTGTAACTGAACCACCGTGTAATTGAACCACCGTACAACTGAACCACCGTGCAACTTAACCACCGTGAAAGTGAACCCTCGTGCAACTGAACCCCCGTGTAACTGAACCCTCGTGCTACTAAACCCTCATGCAACTGACCCCCCTTTAACTGAACCCTCGTGTAACTCAACCCCCGTTCAACTCAACCCGATTTAACTAAACCCCCGTGTAACTGAACCTCCGCAAAAATGAACCACCGTGCAACTGAACCACCGTGCAACTGAACCACCTTGCATCTGAACTACCGTGCAACTGAATCACCGTGCAGCTGAACCACCGTGCAACTGAACCCTCGTGCAAGTCAACCACCGTACTTACATTGGGTAAAACACAAGATCTTTACACAGCTACTCACGCTCCTCCTCCACCGCAATCGTTGGAGAGCTTCCTTTTAAACCCCCCCCCCCAAGAAGTTCTTATTTCCCTTAAATATTTCCTCATGACATCTGTCAACTTCATTAGCTGATAACCTGGTTTTTGTTTGGGGTACTTGTCCATTATTCAGAAAACCCCCAAGTTGATTCAATTTACAGATATAGGCTACGGGTTGAAACAAGTGAGACGCTTGGGGGATAGATAGGATATATATAGTTTGGGCAATATATTTTCATATAAGGGGGTAAGGGGTGTCATATAAGGGGTAAGGGGTCTATATATTAAATATTTAACTAAAACAAAACTACAATGTAGTTTTGGTAAATTTTTCGTTATTCATATTATTGACTTACAAATAAAGTAAACATACCACTCGATGCCTTTTTCATTCTCTTTCCGAATATAATAATCCTTTTTGTCGGAAATGAATTTTACCCCCCACCCCTATATATACCAATTCAGGGTATATATTTGCACATTAGGGGGGCGGGGGGAAAGTTTGACCTTACCTCTCATTTACATCAGGAATAAAATGTAGCCCTTTCTGAAGCTTCTACGACAACGCTTTCTATAAAAACCTTATATGCCCCCAGGGCATAATTTAGAACCTTTGCCCTGAGGGTTGTTGGGGGGGTTGCTCAACTCCTCAGCAAAGCTACTCAAATTTTGCTTTTTCTGCTTACGTGTCAGTATTTTCCACCGTACTCCGACATCCCAAATTTCTGCATTCAAATTATCCAAATCAAATTTTCCGTATTAAAAGGAAAAACTATCACTGCTATTACGTTATATGGCAAACACCCCAATTGCGCATCTTCTGTAATCACTGAATTAATCAAGGTTAAAGAATAAGTTCAAACAATTCAAAAGATCAAACAGGTGTATTCCCTTTGAGAGCTAATAAAAAGAAATTGATTCGACTTTGAGTCAGCTCCTCCTGGACCGTAGGCCTTGACAGCGTAATTCTCGGGACGCGATTTTCAATCTAAGCTTTAAGTTCTTTTTTTCAATAGAATCTTACAGACTTACGGTTAAAAAAAAGTATAGACATGAGGTTGAAAATATCTTTCCAAATTTTGATTTAGGTTGCAGTCCCATTCCTGAGTGTTCAATCCCCCTAGCGCATTTCTGATTTCTGGAGAAGTCACAGTTTTCGGATTGAGTGATGTGCTTAGACTTGTTTTAATTGTTTTGGACTTCTGACCAAATCATTTACCTGGGTATTCCCATTGGAAATACCATTTCTCACACTCATCATCTCCTAACACAAGGTATCAAACGCCGCATATCAGCTTCATATGCTGCCAGAGTCTCTGCTAAGCTTCGTTTCAATCGCCGTTATCTTGCAATGCCGTACAGCACTGTTCCCCTCCAGTGTTGCCAACCGGGTACAATTGTACTGTTTTTGGTACAATTTAGAGATTTTGGTATAATGCGGTATATTGGGACATTTTTCGGTACGTATTGGTTTCGCTTGCTCCTTTTTTACTCATATATCTATTCCAAGTTTTATTTCATCGAAATTTTTTTGTTTTTGTTAATTTTTGTTTTTGTTAATTTGTTGTTGTTAATTTTTGTTTAAACTTATTGTTACGGAATTTTTTTTTTACCTGCTGTTCAGAAGGTTCAAACTAGTTTCTCGCGGTACAGTTTTCGTCGCACAACTGGTACAGTTTATTTCAAAGCGTTGGCAACGTTGTTGCTCTCCCCAACACACTCTACATTGCACCCTTCTGGAAGATTCTTACAAGTGCGGATAAATTGAAAATCCGCTCCACTTTCTTTCGTTTCGCAAAATACCTACTGAGATATTCAATTTGGACACGCTATTCAAAGTTCATCAGTAGTCTGTGCATAGCAGATCCTAATATAGCCGTTGCCAAACTTATGGAAAAAAAAAAAAAGATTTCAAGATATGCTTGTAGCCGACTTCTTCGGCACTAGTTAAGCTGTCATAGCCGTATAGTAAAATTTTGCTTTTATTTTTTTCGCAATGGACTGCACCGTCATTTTTTTTTTTTTTTTTTTTTTTTTTTTTTTTTTTTTTTTGTACGAAGACGGGTTTTCAATAAATAATAATAATAATGGTTGAAAGGAACTTCAACGTACCGTCTGTGGCCCTATCCTACGCTGTAGATCCTATGTATTTTTACTGAATCGCCCTGGTGTATGAAACGCTAGACTTGAAATCTTTTGTCCGTGAGGACAGAAATCCTGGTGCTGCTTGTTATTGGGGCTGCACGGTACTGTCCGCGAGGACCGAAGTCTTAAAATAGTCAATGTCATAGTGTTCTCGCTTTCAGAGTTTGCAAAAGGCTGTTTTTCTGAGCTTTCTCTGTAAGCTGTTTCTCACACAGTCTTATTTAGCCCAGCTGTTACTTAGCACAGGCATTTAAAAGCGGCAGGCTTGGAATTTTTCGTAGCTAGTTGCGTCAGAGATTTAAAACTACTTATAAACTAGTTAAGCAGTTCTGCTATCTGCAGCATAATAGGAGCATTGCGGCTTGTATGCCATGGTTTGGTTTATTGGAAGATAGCTATAGAAGCAGTTCAAAAATTAATTTGAATTTAAGTTTAAGTGCAACCATGTTTTCCCAAAAGTCTCTCCCGTTTTTAATCAAATATTCATGCAACACCAAAAAGTGTTAAAATTGGTATATTTTAACTTCGAATCGTTCTTCTTTAAGTATTGGACCCCTCTTCTTTCCTTCCGTAAAAAAAAGTTCAGATTCTAAATAGTTTTTTTTTCACTTTATATGCCTCCTATGTTCCCCTCACTTCACTACAGTAGCATTAACCTAACATGAGCATGTCAATAAAACAAAGAATAAGACAAAGATCATTTAAGCGGCGTTCACATGGGTGTCTAGCTAGAATCCCATGTCTAGACACGTGTCTAGCCAGACTTCAATGTCTAGGCAACTACAGTTCACAAATAAAATTCGGTGCTTACCAAATACTACAAATTTAGTATCAAATAGATTACAGTTGTCATTCCTAGCCAATCAAGAGAGCTTATGCGGGCAAAACTTTCAAAATTGTAATCTCTATTTTTATTGTCACAAGATAATGGATAAGACAAGGCAAACGATTGCCTTAGATATGCTTCACTATCACGTCTAGTGTTGTATATTTGCCTTAAATGAAAAAAAACAATTAATAAGAAAACAAAAATAAAATTTCAGTTTAAAAACATAAACATTGATGATGAAAATAGTGGAACTTGATATTTTCTGATTGGCTGTAATCGAAAATCATAGACATTGTGTTCTAGAGTCTAGAACTCAAAGTCTAGCTCATCACCTTGTCTAGCGTGTCTAGGTAAGCACCGAATAGTACCTACGAATGGTCTTTACCAAGACATTGAAGTCTGGCTAGACACGTGTCTAGACATGGGATTAAAGCTAGACACGCATGTGAACGCCGCTTTAGAGCATTCAATTAAAAAACAAGTTTTTTCAACTGAAAGTAAGGAGTAACATTAAAACTTAAAACAGACAGAAATCATTACGTATATGAAGGGAGTCGTACCCTCCTCAACATCTCGCTCTTTACGCTATAGTTTTTTTTACACTTTTAAAAAAGCTTCTCATTGTTCTAATTAGACGGCCAGTTCAGGGGTCATTCTGTTTCAGGAGTCATTCTTAAAGAATTGGGACAAAATTTAAATTTTACCGTAAAGAGCGAGGTGTTGAGGAGGGGCAATCCCCTTCATATACGTAATAATTTCTGTTCTTTTTAGTTTTTAGTGTTGCTCCTTACTTTCAGTTGAAAAAACTTATTTTTTCTTTAATTTCTGATCGTTGTTTAAATAATGCCAGGATATCTGGCCCCACCTCCAGGGATAAATCTCCCTTCCTATGTAAATATCCTCAAGACAATTCAATCCCGGTGAAAATTTACCCCAGGTAATTACCCTTAACAACTCCACGCGTAAAATTGAGACGGAAAAGAGAAAGCAAAACATATAAAAAGAATTTTGTATAGGAATTCTGGCATTTTCCCCCAGTGTATAATTTTCCCTGACAAGTTCACCCCCTGGAAACTTACCTCCACATGGAAAATTCCCTCGTGGAAAACACCCAGCAAAAAATTCGTCCCCAACCCCCAACTGAAAATATGCGCACTTCCTAATACTAATACTAAGCATAAACAATGGGCAAATTTTATAAGTTAGACCTTTCCCCTGGGGCTATGGGTGGAGGGGGGGTCATGTTATATCCAAAGGCGTAGTCATCAGGCCTTTTTAATATGATGAACAAAATGGCTATCTCAAAATTTTGATCGGACGATTTTGGGAAAAAGGAGCAGAGGGGGCATAGTTGCTCTCCAATGCTTTTTGTCACTTAAAAAAGGAACTAGAACCTTTAATTTCCATTCGAATGAGCCCTATTACGACGTTCTAGGATCAATGGGTCGATACGATCCCCCCTGGAAAAAAAAATAACAAATAAACACTCATCCGTGATATTTCTTCTGGCAAAAAATACAAAATTCTGCATTTTTGCAGAAAGGAGCTTGAAACCTCTACATTAGGGTTCTCTAATACGCTGAATCTGATTGTGTGATTTTTATTTAGATTCTATGACTGTTACAGGGTGTTTCCCCTTTTTTCGAAAATCCGACAGATTTTTGCAGGCTCGTGGCTTTTGATGGGTAAAATTAAATTAAAAAAATTTATATATTTGAAATCAGCATAATAATCCAATTCTTTTAATATATCTATGGGTATCAGAATTCAGTTTTTTAGACTTTCGGTTACTATTGAGCCGGGTCACTCCTAGTTCGTTACGACGTTAGTAGTATCCTATTATAAGGTCCAGCCAGTGATTGCGTAATATGCCTTACCAGGGTCATTTGCCTATTACAATGAACCCTACAGAATTAGTTTGTAGTGTGAAACCTGTTAAAGACAGATGGTATGTCAATATTGATAAATCTTGCAACTGAAGATTTTTGTACATCCGTTCAGAACTTTTATTACCGGAGCAACAGTTAAAGCACGATCCGCGCGCTTTTTTTGGGATTCTCAGAGGTTTCCCAGTTGATGTTGACCTTTCAGTTATTAAAAGACTGCAAGGTATAATAAGTGCAAATCGACTGGGCCAGACTATGTCAGTCAAGCTGGAATTTGAAGACTCCTTCACTCAGTCTGCTTATTTCAAAGAAGGAATTAAAGTGGGATATGAATTTTTTCGAATTCACGTATTTAATTATTAATTCACGATTAGAAGTGATGTACCAAATAGTGATTGTCTTCCTGCATCTGCTTGGCATGACCATTACTCGTCTATTTTTTCTAATGTTAATTACCGTGTGCATTCTTTGTATTCTCATTCTCTTTTCTGGGCTGGCTTTTTTAGTACCCCTCTATCTCAGCGTCTCTGTGTTCCTATTTCTCTTTCATCCGTAATTGAAGCAATTAAGAAACTTAAATCAGATAATGTTGATAATGATGGTATATCTAGATTTCACCTTTTATTAGATTGCTCCCCCCCTAATTAACCATATACACCTACTTCTCCAGATGTGTATTTGTACTTCTAGTGTACCGGAGAGTTTTTGTGTGGTACTGTCTCTTCAATTTTAAAGAAGGGGAATTCTCCTTTAATTTGCTCTTCTTACCGACCTATTACTGTCTCTTGCACTTTTAGTAAAGTTCTTGAGCATGTTTTAATACCTTTTGTGACTAATAATATGCTTGAGAGAGATAACCAGTTTAGATTTAAGCCCGGAGTAGGTTGTCAACACGCACATCGTGTATTATCTTCTTTGCTCCTTGAAAATTCTTCTAAGGGAAGGAGTATATATCTTTGTACTTTAGATCTATCAAAAGCTTTCGATAGTGTATGTCATAGTCAGCTTTTTCTAATCTTCGTGGTTACGGTGTCAATCTATCGGTTATTTTGCTTCTTCGGTACTGGTACTCTAATTCTTTTCTTCGGCTGAAATCTCTGCCTGCATCTAATATTAAATTGAAAAGAGGTTTAAGGCAAGGTGGAGTTTTATCTCCGACCCTTTTTAATTTGTGTATTTCAGGAGTTCTGGCAAAGATTTCCGTATATGAAAGAGGCTGTGCCCTCCTCAACGCCTCGCTCTTTACGCTAAAGTTTGACTTTCTCACAACTCTTTTTTAAACAATACAAACTTTAGCGTAAAGAGCGAGGTGTTGAGGAGGGCACAGCCTCTTTCATATACGGAATAATTTCTGTTCGTTTTAAAATTTAATGTCGCTCCTTACTTTCAGTTTAAAGAAATTTTTTTTTATATTTAAAGGCTGCGAAAGCGGGGTTTGGGGGCGGCAGCCCCCAACTGTGCCTCCTAATCCCTGTACGTTTTAAGGTTCGACCTTGTAACTCAGCCTCTTTAACTCTTTAGAAAACGTAGTTTTTTTCAAATAATTTCTGCACGTTTTTGTACAGTTTATTACTTATTATTGCTTGACTAACTGTTAGCTGATCGTGTCAGGAGTTAAAGTTGGGGGCTGCCGCCCCCCAAACCCCCCGCTCTTGAACATTCTTGTGTTAAGGCTTTTAATTCCTGAATACTCAAATCACGTCGTACAGGGTGCCTCCTAATCCCTGTACGTTTTAAGGTTCGAACTTGTGACTCAGCCTCTTTAACAGCCCCCCAACTGTGCCTCCTAATCCCTGTACGTTTTAAGGGTCGACCTTGTAACTCAGCCTCTTTAACTCTTTAGAAAACGTAATTTTTTTCAAATAATTTAAAAAAGAAACTGAGTTTCTTTCAAAGTATATAAAAAAGTTGCTCTGATGGTGAATCGAACCCGAGTTTTCCGCCTGAAAGTCTGAAGTCTCAGCCGCTGGACTATACAAACACAATAGTAATTGTTGTTTAGCAAATAGAAGGTATTTTCGACGCAAGCAAATTCCCAAAAATCTTGATATGTGGTTTTTGGAAAACAGGGAAGGAGTGATCAGATTGAGCTGAAATTTCGACGATAAGCTCCCAGGCCCCAGGAAAGCTTATCCTCTAAATTTCAGCCCGATCAGACAACGTTAATGGGGGGGTTGTGGAGGGAAAAATTAACATGGGCTAATATAGGAAAACGAGGTTTTTCGTAAATGTAAATTCGGGGGATAATTTTTTCGGTATGAAAATATCAAAAGGCCCTAACAGGTCGAATTCTGCTTCGAATGAGTCCTCATTCAACCGGATCCGGTGCCAACTGTGGCCTGTAGGCGTGGCTAAGAAAAAAAAAAAGAGATGAATTTTAAGTGGCTATATTTGGTTTTTTGAAAACAGGGAAGGAGTGATCGGATTGAGCTTAAATTTCGAGGATAAGCTCCCGGGCCCTAGGAAAGCTTAACCTCTAAATTTCAGCCCAATCGGACAACGTTAAAGGGGCTGTGGTGGGAGGGTCCAAACTTCCGGCCCAGTTTACCCCATGAAGATAAAGTCGGAGGAGGATGAAATTTTGCAAGTTTTTTAGTTTGAGCTTGGGCTACAAAATGCAATCACTGCCGTCTCTCTGCAACCTCTAGGACCTGAAATCACTTAACATTGTGGTGGGTCGCCTCTTTATAGAGGCACAAGTGTGCCTCCTTGAT
>NC_142803.1:22788968-22806576 GCF_049724085.1 Artemia sp. Qi Xiang Cuo | reverse complement strand
TTACTTACATACAAATATTTTCATAATTTCTTGAATGAAATTTCCGTATTGTGTATCCAAGAGTTGACTTCAAGAAAGAAATTATTACTTACTGAGAATTTTTTAATAATTTCATGAATTTAATTTATACAACGTATATCTAACTTGTGAAAAAAATAAAGTTTGTTACTTACTAAGAATTTTTTCATAATTTCTTGAAAACAATGTCTATTTTGTTTATAAAACAGGTTAATTCAAAAAGTACTTTTATACTTAGACTTAGAATTTTTAACAATTTCTTGAATTTAATTTCTACGTCTTATATATAACTCGTGAAAACAATAAAGTTTGTTAATTACTTAGAATTTTCTCATAATTTCTTGAACGAAAGGTTTTTTTTTGTTTATCCAACAGGTGAATTCAAGAAAGAATTTGCTACTTAGACTGAGAATTTTTTCATAATTTCTTGAATTTAATTTCTACGTGGTATATCTAACTTGTGAAAACAATAAAGAGTTTGTTACTTACTTAGAATTTTGTCATAATTTCTTGCATGAGATTTCCGTATTGTGTATACAAGAGTTGACTTCAAGAAAGAAATACTTACTTACTGAGAATTTTTTCATAATTTCATGAATTTAATTTCTACATCGTATATCTAACTTGTGAAAACAATAAAGTTTGTTACTTACTAAGAATTTTGTCATAATTTCTTGAACGAAATGTCTTTTTTGTTTATCCAACAGGTGAATTAAAGAAGGAATTTGTTACTTAGACTGAGAATTTTTCATTATTTATTGAATTTTATTTATACTTCGTATATAAAACTAGTGAAAAAAATAAAGTTTTTTAATAACTAAGAATTTTCTCATTATTTCTTGAACGAAATGTTTTTTTTGTTTATCCAACAGGTGAATTCAAGAAAGAATTTGCTACTTAGACTGATAAATTTTTCATAATTTCTTGAATTTAATTTCTACGTTGTATATCTAACTGGTGAAAAAAATAAAGAGTTTGTGACTTACTTAGAATTTTGTCATAATTTTTTGAAAGAAATGTCTTTTTTGTTTGTCCAACAGGTAAATTCAAGAAAGAATTCGGTACTTAGTTAAAATTTTTTTCATAATTTCTTGAATGAAATTTCCGTAGTGCCTATCCAAGAGTTGAATTCAATAAATAAATTTTTACTTACTTAGAATTTTTTCAATAATTTCTTGAATCATATTTATACATCATTTAGCTAGGTGAAAATTTTTCTTGGTAAAGAGAAAAAAAAAGTTAATTTCTTGCAATTTTGTAATAAACTATTTACTGAAGTTTATGTACTGTCTTTACTTGGGGTGAAATCAAAAAATAGTTTTTTGCTTAAATACAAATATTTTCATAATTTATTGAATGAAATTTCAATATTGTGTATCCAATAGAATATGCTACTTACTTAAAATTTTTGATAATTCCTTAAATTAAATTTATGCAATGTGTGTCCATGATGTAACATGAGTGAGTTACCTATTTACAATTCCATCAGAATTTCTTGAATGATATTTCAGTATTGTGTATCCAATAGATGAAAACAATAAAGAATTTATTAATGACTTAAGATTTTATTATGATTTCTTTAATTAAATATCTGTATTGTGTCCAGGAAGCGAATTCAAGAAAGCTATTGTTACTTACTTACTTACAATTTCTTCATAATTTAATGAAATGAATAAAACTATTCTAAAGAATAAAGACGGGTTAAGCTTAAAGATATTTATTGCTGAAACGTATTAACATATTTTTGAAAGAATTTGCTACTTACTTACAATTTTTGATAATTTCTGCATTGTGTATCCAAGAGGTAACTTCCAGACAGAGTTTGTAGCTTACTTAGAGTTTCGTCATAATTTCTTGAATTAAATGTCTTTTTTTATTTATACAGGAGGCAAATTCAAGAAAGAATTTGTTCTAATGTGTCTGACAATATATGTATACAAATTCCTTTTCTTACATCTCAGACGTTTTATTAGACATTCTAAACGTTTGATATGCTAGCTTACTCTAAAAATAACCAACACATAACAATGTAATGTATAATATATTTTTAATGAAATATTACTATGTAGAATATTAATACAAAAATATACTATGATACATTATTAATATCAAGGATTAACTTTGGACATTTTGAATCTGCTCCATAAAATAGTTCACCATGTTCTCTATTGATATTATATCTATTGTCTTCTATTAGTTCGTAATCAGTAGAATAATCATTATTACATTTTGAGTCATAGACAATTTTTACTGGTGTCTCATCAACATGCTCAATATGCTTTTTGTCTTTGGTATTATTTGGTTCAATGACTGTTTGATCAATGACAGTAACGTTTGCTGGTGCTTTGTTTTTCATCGATTCATCTTTATATTCCATCGTGATATTTTCTGACAATGCCCCTTTTTATTTTTCTGGCAGTTTCACTGTCTATTATCACATTATTTTTACACAGGTAACAGTTTCGGCACGTAGACAAGATATGGTTTACGATATTAGTAGAAGAGTATGCCTTTCTTTTATTGATCTTCCGTTGAATACTAATACCCGAAAGGTGACGATTGGATGTATCAGTAGGTCATGTGTTACCTGCAACGGTACCAAGGAGTTTTCCTCTATCATCAATGATTATTTTTATGTTGGCATTCTCTTTGAGTGCAATCATCTCTGGAGATCTCAATCTCGCATAACCACCAACATAAGAGTTGAATTTTTTCGGTATTCCAAAGAAATTTAATTCCTTACTGTCATGACACTGCATGAATACATTTCCAATTGTGCTACCACTTGTACTTGTTTCAAAGTTTAAATACTTCTCTTTGTCAGCATTAAATGCTAAAAAAATATTGCTATTTAAAAATAATTTATTAAAAGGATACAAATTAAATTTTTTTTTTATATATATAAATTACGTTTTTATCATTACATTGATTAAACAATAATGATTTAATACATGAAATAGATTAGGTAGTGTTAATAACCGGTCATAGAATACTAGTGGGAAAGTCACATCGTGTCTCCGACCAAACACAGAGCGCAATTGTTAGAACTGTAAGCATATTTCGAAATTTTAAGTTATGTACAAAAAGAAAAAAAATAAATGAAGTTGAAAAATTTCGAAGTTTTAAAAAAGTTTGAATTAAACACTTTTAGGATATCGAATGTCTTTACTGAAAAGAAGAAAAATCACACGGAATCTGGCAACTGAGTCTCTCAATCCCCGTAAAGCTCTTTTAAAAGATACAAAAAATACTTATTTAACACAAAATTTTCTTTTTTAATGACTATCAAGTAAAGAAAAATCGCACAGAATGAGGCAACTGAGTCTGTCAATCCCCGTAAAGCTCTTTTAAAAGATAGACAAACTACTTATTTAACACAAAAATTTCTTTTTTACTGACCATCAAGTAAAGAAAAATCACACTGAATTAGGCAAGTGTGTCTCACAATCCCCGAAAAAATCTTTTAAAATATAAAAAAACTACTTATTTAACAAAAACATTTCGTTTTTAATGACCATCAAGTAAGGAAAAATAACACGGAATAAGGCATCTGAGTCTCTCAAACCCCTTAAAGCTCTTTTAAAATATACAAAAACTACTTATTTAACACCAAAATTTCTTTTTTGATGACCATCAAGTAAAGGAAAAACCCATGGAATTAGGCAACTGAGTCTCTCAAACCCTGTAAATCTCTTTTAAAAGATACAAAAACTACTTATTTAACACAAAAATTTCTTTTTTAATGACCGTAAATTAAAGAAAATCACACAGAATTATGCAACTGAGTCTCTCAATCCCAGTAAAGCTCTTTTAAAAGATACAAAAACTACTTATTTAACAAAAAAAATTAGTTTTTAATGACCACCAACTAAAGAAAAATCACACGGAATTAGTCGACTGAGTCTCTCAATCCCCGTAAATCTATTTTAAAATATACAAAAAATACTTATATAACACACAAATTTATTTTTTAATGAAACTCAAGTAAATAAAAATCACACGGAATTAGGCAACTGACTCTCTCAATCCCCTTAAACCTCTTTTAAAAGATACAACAACTACTTATTTAAAATATAAATTTCTTTTTTAATGACCATCAAGTAAAGAAAAATCCCACTGAATTAGGCACCTGAGTCTCTCACTCCCCGTAAAGCTCTTTTAAAAGATACAAAAACTACTGATTTAACAAAAAAAGTTAGTTTTTAATGACCATCAAGTAAAGAAAAATCACACTGAATTAGGCATCATAGTCTCTCAATCCCCGTAAAGCTAGTTTAAAAGATACGAAAACTACTTATTTAACATAAAAATTTTTTTTTTAATGGCCATCAAGTAAAGAAAAATCATACGGAATTAGGCATCTGAGTCTCTCAATCCCCGTAAAGTTCTTTTAAAAGATACAAAAACTACTTATTTAACACAAAGAACCCCCATGTAACTGAACTCCTGTATAACTGAAACCCTGTACAACTGAACCTCCGTGCTAAATTACATTACGTTTAATATCTAGCCAGCAAATGCTCCAAGCCTCAGAAGAAAAAGGGATTTTGAAAACAGGGAGCCCGATTTTCGAAAAAAAGGGGTACCCCCGTGCAACTGAATCCCCTTGTAACTGAACCCGTGTATAACCGAAACCCCCGTGCAACTGTATCCCCTTTAACTGAACCCTCGTGCAAGTCACCCCTCTATGCAACCCATCCCTCTCAGAACACTTTTCAGCCATTTCTTTTTAAATTGACAATATTTTTCAAATGTTACTTATGTATTATACAGATCCCATCGTCGAGGTAAAGTTAGATCAAGTCACAATGTTATTTTATTGTTACTTTTCAATTAATCTATTGAATACTTTCTAGCAATGTCTCCTGTAAACGTCAAATCTATTAAGTATCTGAGCTTATTCTTTGTATTGTTGACACAAAAGCTCCAAGCCTCAGAAGAAAAAGGGATTTTGAAAACAGGGAGCCCGATTTTCGAAAAAAAGGGATACCCCCGTGCAACTGAATCCCCTTGTAACTGAACCCGTGTATAACCAAAACCCCCCGTGCAACTGTATCCTCTTTAACCGAACCCTCGTGCAACTCACCCCTCCATGCAACCCATCCCCTTCAAAACACTTTTCAGCCGTGTCTTTTTAAATTGACAATATTTTTCAAACTTTACTTATGTATTATAAAGATCACATCGGCGAGGTAAATCTAGGTCAAGTCACAATGTAAAACCTTCAAAATACATTTACTCAAATATCTTTTCGCAAAAAAAAAATTCAAAAATCTCGTAAAATAAAGAAGTAATTACCATTTTCAAATGAATTACTCATTCTATTAATGAACCCATGAAACGAAACCAGTCTTATAGCATATGAAATAGAAATTCAGTTAATTGTGCCAGAAAAAACTTGAATCAGAACAGATTATAACCAACCTGTTTGGTACGGGCACGTACGCAAAGTATATACCTTCAAGCAAATTCTACATGATATTTCAGATTACTATACCTTCTATAGAAATGATACCTCTATGCAAATGACCCTGGTAACCCCAATTCGTTCGAAACCTACACACATACCCATGCCTCAGGCGTAGGTTTGCGTGTAGGTTTCGGAAGAATTGGACTCTTACTACTAGGGTACTAGATGTTGCAACGTCCTTACGAATCTACAGTGGTTTAGAAAATTCGATCACCCCAAAAATGATTACCAAAAATATGCACAAATGTAACATTTGGAATATTATAACACTTTTTTCAAAGCTTTGAAGAAAAGCAAAAAGTCTAAATACCCCTAACTAAGCTTGAAGGATATTTTAAAAAGAAACTCTGGATATTTCCATGGAAATGACCATAGCAGCAGCTTTGAGCTTGGGTGGGGATAAAAAAGGAGTCTTTGAGTATTTTGACCACAGGTGACTTATTGTTGTGACTGTTGTGGAAATCAAAGCTTAAACTCAATAACTGATACTAAGTGTCCTAACATTTTGCTTGGATTAAAAGTGACGAACTAGAATGGAAATTTCAATATCTTCCTGGAGCTACTTCAGTCTGCATATTATTTCATTTAATTACACTTAAAACGGATGAGCTTTTCATTTTCTACATAAGGAAATTTTCTACATAAGCTGGCACTTCATTTTTCTTCATAGCGAATAAACTATTAAGTGTTTTTTGTGTCATTGTAATTGAAGTGTTCTCATGTGAAGTGTTCATCATGTATTACTCAATTTGATAAATTTACTCCTTTTAGATTCAGTTTATAATTTGACTGATATTAGGTATTTATCAGTTTAAAATTTGGAATGAATCCCCAAAAAGAAAAAAAGAATAATATCCAAAAGAGCAGCCAAAAGCAATAAAAAAGCAGCAGTTCAGCCTTAGCCTACATGACATATATTCTTTAAATAAGGCAAAAAAACTGTAAAATGCATTGTTTTTAAATTGTTATTAAAAACCAGTTTTTAATACAATAAGGCTTCTTAGGAATCCAAAAGAGAAAAAAAAAAAAAAAAAAAAAAATCAATATCAAAGTCGCCCATTTCAACTGTTTTAAATGTGACAAAACAGATAGAGGCAAAGGGCATTATGAAAAAATTAAGTTTCTAAGTTAAAAGTTATATTCAAAGTTTTTACCCAGATAACTGAAGAATTTTGTGATACGGTATTTGAAGTTTTATATGCAGTAATGCTCGATGAAAAAAATTCTAATTTTGATAATTATTTATGTTAAGAATACATAGCTAATGGATACTTCAACTACTCGTATTATGCAAGGGTTCTGAAACGCCACAGCCATTTCGTTTCTACCAGATTTCTTCTTCTTTTGATGAATAACGAAGAAGACCAGTTTCCAGCCAGCGACTTGTGAATTTTTGAACTCATGAATAGGCTCGAATCTGTTTTAAATTTATGATGATTTGAGAACGACTTATTAAAACATTAATTTTGGCGGTAAACATTGAGCGCGCAGGCGGTGCGCCGCCGACATCTTACCGACAGTACGCCGCCGACATCTTACCGGCGGCGCGGCGCGCTGTTTTTGGCCCTGCCGCCACCGCCCTTCCCTCATCGGCGCGGCGCCGGGGTCTAATTTCAATACTATGGTTCATATTTTTGGAAAAATGAGATCTTGTCCTTTCCCAGTGTTGCAATAAAACTGTAAATTACTTTCCAACTTAAGTTCTCTCTGTATTCACTAGACACTTTTAAATTACTTCTTAATGTTATTATTCGATTTTGGGAGAGACCTGTGCTAACCACTGTGAAGAAATATTGATCTTCAACAACTGTGAGCCAGACAATATAGGAGGCCCAGAGAGGTTGCTTAGCCCCCCTCCCTTAGCTCAGAATGAAATAACGCCACTGTCTGAGACAACATGGTATGTTTTAACATGCGATTAAATCGAATACAGCAAATAATGAAGCCTCGATGATATTATCATGAAAAAAGAGTTATCAGAGCCGTCCTAGCCAAGTGGATTTGTGCGCTGGATTTAGGATCCTTTGTCTGAGAGGACGAGGGTTCGAATCCTAGTGTACTCAATTATTTGGTTTAAGACAAGGGTCATTGGTGTGACTCTGTAAGCTCAGTCAGAGTCGACCCAGCTTTAAATGGGTACTTGGAGAAATCTGGGGAAGGTAAGCAGGAAGGGTGTGTGAAAGAACAGGATGGTTGGTCCTCAAACCCCCATTGCACTTCCTGGCTGAAGGGCCAAGAAAAGGAGATCAGCACCGCCGGTAGGAACTGTAAAGTCCAATGCCATATTCTTTACTAGCTTTACCATGATATTATCATGAAAAAAATAATAAAGCAGCTAAAGTCTAGTACACAAATCAGAATAACATCTTGCTCTATATCAAAACAGCGAAATTCTAGCTCTACCTGATATACTTTCAGGGACACGACCACCGAAAGTGATGACCGGGCCCGTTGCATAAACAAAAACAACTGCATTTCGTCAGTCGGGTATCAAAAGTCGTATGTCCATAACTGTGAATTTTCAGAAGAGAAAATAAAAAACCTCATAACTTTTTTATTTCCCCTCAAATAACCATATAACGAGAACAGATTGATATGTAAAATAAATGCATATCAATCTGTTTTTGTTTTACAGTTATGAGGGGGGAAATAAAAAAAAAGTTGTGAGGTTTTTTGTTGCTCTTTTGAAAATTTTACAATTATGGAGATACGACCTCTTGATTCCCGACTGACAATTTGCTCTATTTTTAAATGATCTGAAATGATAGTTTGAAATAAAGCGACACTAAAACTGACATAAAAATGAAGATGCGTTTAGGTTTAACTAGATAGGACGTTTGAGCCGTTTAGAGTCAAAATTGACCAAGTAAATAAAACAGACTTGGGGAAAAATTCAAGCCGGAGATAAATTGTTCGTTTTGATTTTAATGAACCAGTCATCTAGTAAAAAAAAAGGTCAGTTTTTTTTATGTTTGGCTATGTGCTTCAGCATGGATAACGTTCTTTTTTAGATTTTAGAACAGGGTTACTCAAATTGGTTTAAAAAAAAGATTTTAAATTTAACGGCAAAAAAAGTCTGTCTTTGGTATTAATTCTTATCTTCGGGCAATAACTTTGAGAACATATAAATTCAGGAATTACTCAAGATGCTAAAGCCTAAAAAGTATAAGCGGACTTAGCCTAACTGGCTGCTGAAAACTTCGTTTAAACCAAGGTTCACGACAAAGTTCCTTCTGTGGAGCTGATGTGCCACTAATCATGCTATTAGTTCCTAATGGAAAGACCGGGGGAGGGAGAAAACGTATAGCCACTACAACAACTATTTTTCTAGAAAATTAGAGACTCAATGGTGAACGCATATATCGCACATATTTACAACTGTAAGTAAGGAGCGACCCGGCTCAATAGTAACCGAAACTCTAAAAGACGGAATTTTGATACCAATAGATACATCAAAAGGATCAGATTTTAATGCTGATCTCAAATATACAAGTTTCATCAAGTTTAGTCCTACCTATCAAAATTTACGCGCCAGAGAAAATTTGCCTGATTTTTGAAAAAAGGGGGAAACACCACCTAACAGTTATAGAACATTTATAAAAATAACACCATCAGATTCAGCGTATCAGAGAACCCTACTGTAGAGGTTTCAAGCTCCTATCTGCAAAAATGTGGAATTTTGTATTTTTTGCCAGAACAAAGATCCTGGATGCGTGTTTATTTGTTGTTTTTTTCCAGGGGTCATCGTATCGACCCAGTGGTCCTAGAATATCGTGGGAGGGCTCATTCAAACGGAAATTAAAAGTTTTAGTGCCCTTTTTAAGTGACCAAAAAAATATAAGGCAACTAGCCCCCTTCCACGCTCATTTTTTCCCAAAGTCACCCGATCAAAACTTTGAGATGGCCATTTTGCTCAGCATGGTCGAAAATATGATAACTATGTCTTTTAAGATGACTAATTCCCCCAAAGTCCCCGGGGGGAGGGCTGAAAGTTATGAACTTTACCCAATGTTTACATATACTATTGGTTATTGGGAAGTATACAGACGTATTCAGGAGAGATTTTTTCTGGTAGTGGGGGGGGGGGGGTCGGGGGTTGTGTGGGAGGATCTTTTCATGGAGGAAGTTTTCATGGGGGAAGGGACATTGCTATGAAGGGGCGCCGAATTTTCCAGCATTATTTAAAAAAACGATCAGAAATTAAATTAAAAAAAACAAGTTTTTCAACTGAAAGCAAGGAGCACCATCAAAACTTAAAACGAACAGAAATTATTACGTATATGATTGAGTTTGCCCCCCTAGTCAATACCTCGCTCTTTAAGCCAAAGATTTTCGCACTTTCATAAGAGCTATTTATTCTAATTAACGGCCTTTGTGATTAAGGCGTCATTTTTAAAGAATTGAAACAAAATTCTAACTTTAGCTTAAAGAGCGAGTTATTGACTAGGGGGCGAACCCCCGTAATATAAGTATTAAAAATACATGAATATAGAAGTTCGTTACGTAAGTTAATTCGTAAGTTACGTATAATTATTACTAATAATAACGTTCGTAAATAAAATTAAACAACGTTCGAGAAAGCCATTTAACCAAAGAAAAGTAAAATTAATATGCAAATTTTGTTTTAATTATTCATGTACGATGAGAAAAAACCAAAACCTGCATTAATTCAAAAACGTTCAAAAAATAAATTAAAAAAAAAAAGTTTTTTAAATGAAAGTAAGGAGCGACATTAAAACTTAAAGCGAATAGAAATTTTTCCGTATATGAAAAGGAATAATTTCCCTTTCATCAACGCCTCGCTCTTTATGTTAAAGTTAGACTCTTTCTCACAACTCTATTTTTTAAAACAATAAAAAAAACATTAGCGTAAAGAGCGAGGCGTTGAGGAGGCGACAGCCCCTTTCGTATACGAAATAATTTCTATTCGTTTTAAGTTTTAATGTCGCTCCTTACTTTCAGTTAAAAAAACTTGTTTTTTTTATTTAATCTCATAGAAAGAATGAATGTGATTCTAAAAGACATGAAGAAATTAACCAATATTTAATAATCCATTAAAATTGTAAAAAAAAGAAAAGAAGTACAATATTATATATATAATATGTCATACTGTTAATACAATACAATATAATATGTAATACAATATTATATAATAATATGCCTTATTATTAAATTATTAGTTTCTACCAATAAGGTAGGATCCAATCAGTATTAACCACTAAATAAAATTATTGGAATAGTAGGCAAAATGGTTGCAGAGTTTGTAGGCGTGGCTCAATTTAAGGAAAAGGGTATATCTATTCTATAGAAGGATGCAAAAATTTGGAAGGTCATTTAGGGTGTCCTTAGAAGCCAGGGATGATGGTGTAGTCCTTGGAAGATTTGCTCTTAATTTATTCAAGGAGGGGATCAGACCGTCCTACAAACGGTATTTGTTAGAGAATAGTGCAGAATTTTTTTTTTTGTTTAGGTGATGCGTATAAGGTTGCAATACAATATGAACAGATAGAACAGATAGTGGGGAAAGGAGACACGTCTTCTTTTTCCGATGAATTTCTTTCTGCGCTGACGAGGGTGAAATTTGGACTCAATGATAATGAGAAGGCACTGCGAGATGGTACTGATTCCTCGCAGGGCGGTTTGGCTACCCAGGAAAAGGGAGCTGGTTTTGAGGTCCCGTGGGATGGTTCTGATTCCTCCCGGGATGGTTTTTTTTTTTGCACTGCGAGATGGTACTGATTCCTCGCAGGGTGGTTTGGCTACCCAGGAAAAGGGAGCTGGTTTTAAGGTCCCGTGGGATGGTACTGATGCCTCACGGGATGTTTTTTTTTGTTGCACTGCGAGATGGTACTGATTCCTCGCAGGGTGGTTTGGCTACCCAGGAAAAGGGAGCTGGTTTTAAGGTCCCGTGGGATGGTACTGATGCCTCACGGGATGGTTTTTTTGTTGCACTGCGAGATGGTACTGATTCCTCGCAGGGCGGTTTAGCTACCCAGGAAAAGGGAGCTGGTTTTTAGGTCCCGTGGGATGGTTCTGATGCCTCACGGGATGGATGTTTTTTTTTTGTTGCACTGCGAGATGTTACTGATGCCTCGCAGGGCGGTTTGGCTACCCAGGGAGAGGGAGCTGGTTGTAATATCTCGCGAGATGAGGTTGATGCCTCACGGGATGGTTTTAATGCGTAGCGCTAATAGTTATGTAGAGATATCAACAATAGTACTGCCATTTGTCGAACCACAAGTTAGTAGAGAAAAACCAAATAGGTCTAAACCGAGGCGTTCCGCAGCGATAAAACCCCGAGGATTTTATTGGGAATAATATCTTAACGCCGTTGCAGCATGGTATTATTTTTAGAGTTTCTGCAACTTCATTTATTTGTCGCTGGTATCTTCAGGATTAATTAGCCTTTCCCGGTCATTCCTTTTGCCCTAATTCAAACTTTATACATAATCCCAACTTTCCTTGTCCTCCTCAAATTCAGGGGTATGGGGAAAAAGTCTATTTTAAAGTATACAGAGAAAAGTGAAGTGTTAAAATATCCAGTTTCCGACTACGGTTGTTAGTGTGGTTCGCTTATACTATGTAAGTATTTACTTATGCAAGTATTGTGTAGTGTTTGTATTATGTAATTGTTTACTAGTTCATGCTGTAGAATGTTAGTAGGCAAGAAGTGAATAATTTGGGAAGGGAATGTTTTGAATTCAACTAAAGTTTGGGGGTTTAATGAGAAGGGGATAAGCCAAATTTGGGAAATTTAACTTAAAACAGGGGGGAGAATCTGTAAAGTATTTAACAGCAAGTCGAGAAGCATTGCCGGGTATCTCATTTCTTAGTTAGTTGGACATTTATGTGTCAACGATAGCGGTCCAGGGGGGGGAGCTCTTGGGACTAAAGCTAGTCGTGGGAAAGGGGTCGTTTCCAAGGCTGGAACTTCCGTTCCAGGAAAGTTACATTCTTTGCTCATTTCTAAAGGCAGTCCATCTCTCGCCTTCGTCGTAGTTAGTTGTTCTTGTGCTACCTTATTTTCTCTATGTGTATTCTCACATTATTTAATAAAGACCATGTACCAACGTTTATCGTCTATCTTTGGAATTTACGTAAACCATTACATCTGCCAATTATAAAAGGGCATATAGAAAGAACTAAGTTAGAGGTTTACACTTGGTATGTATGAATCAAATCTAATTTAATTACTTTCCCTTGCCTTTCTCTGGGTTTGAACAGGTATGTCCAAGATTAAGACCCCCTTGATTATGGAGTTGGTGTTTCGGGTATGTGACGAATATTGGAGTTGGAGTTGAGCTTCGAGTATGTGTCGAATGTGGAGTTTCGAATACGGAGTCTCGGAAAATGCGAGTTACTCAAACCCTCTGTCTTTTCTTCTGAACCTATTTGCAGTGATTAAAACGACTTTTCCCTGTCAGTAAAACCTCTGTTAATACTCATTTCACAAAAGGTCTTTGAACAACTATGCCCGGTTTTGAGCAACTATATCCGAGATAAAGAACCCTCGATTAAAGAGTTCAAGTTTCAAATAGGCCTACGAGTCGAATGTGGAGTTGGAGTTTCAGATACGGAGTCTCGATTAAGGAGTTTTGGAATACAAAAGTAACCCAAACCCTTTGTCTTTTCTTCTGAGCGTGTGCACAGTGATTAAAGCCATTTTCCCTACCCTTCAAACCTTGTTAACACTCATTTTAAAATGGCAGTCGAATGTTTTTGTGGTAATACACCTGAAACTAATATTTACACTTAGAAGTGAAGAGTCAGGTAAAACTAATCATGAAATAGTCGTTTAAAAGAAATCATGGCACTTTATCAAATTTCCCTCCCACGGCAATCTAGAAAATGAAAATAGTAATTAATGCATGCTTTTATTAATTTTATTTCTTGATATATTAAAACACAATACTAATTAGTTGATTATGGTCAGTTCTTTTTTAAGCTTCAGAAATTGCACCCATTTCCCCCTTTTATCCATCTTTAAAATAAGTGATCAATTAGCCACGTGTATCTTGTGCTTTAAGACAATCATTCCACTGGTTTCATTAGAGCTTTAACACGCAAACTTCCACTACCGCACCAAAGGAACTGGAGACGGAACTTCATTATAAGAAAATGCTAATGGTCTTATATCTGACCTGGAGACGTTCCTTATCCAGATTAATACTCAGTATATTCCCCTTGTATGACGTAACCACTCACTCTTTTCAATCACCCTTCTATGATCTTGTAGTTCTTTTTAGCATTCATCTGGATTGACTTTGCTCCCCACGAGGCGGCAAGCATAAATCAGGTGCGGTAAGTGAAAAGGGGTCATCTTAAACAGAAAAAAAACAACAACTAAAGAAGAGAAGACAACGAAGAAGAAAACAAGTTGCAGGTTCACTGAATGTCAACATAAATATAAAGGTATCTTTTTCAAATTGTGACGGATTTATAAGCCTTCAAGACATAGTCGTACCAGTCCAATTCAAGTGCATGCTTCGCTATACAGCAATATCTATCTTTATTGACCAATCATAAATTGTTTCCTAGTTCAGAAGCAACCCTGATTTGTTCGATGTGATGCTCTCTAGATGTGATGTCTGGCTTATTGTTAGTGGAAGACCCAGGCCACACTCGACGTTTTTCACCAAGCGTGTCTTACCGAGCGTTTTTTGGCTGTTGATACGCTAGCGTGGACACACTGAATGGTAAACATTCTATCAACACAACATCAGTCAATCATAATAGGTCATAAATATATAAAATTAATCTCATAAATCTATCTAACAGATCATAAAGAGATCATAAGCCTCTTTGTATTCTCATCGAAAATAATTGAAAAACGACAAATTTGCCCCCTTCAAAATATTAAAAAATACATTGGGTGCCCCCCCCCCCCTATGTTTTTAATAATTTACTATACATGCAGGCATTGAGGGGGAGCAGTAAAAACAGAAGCTTTTCTGAAAACTAATAAGTAGAAATATAACTAGTACTAGTGAATTCAAATTTTGTTTAAATACTATTTAGTTTAGGGCGCATAAATTGGATTAACGCTCATTTTTTATTTATAAAAAATAGGGTCAAAAATTTGTTTAGGGTCGAAGACAGGGGCTAATTTGGGCCCAACCTCCTGACACTTCAAACTTCCTTGAATTTCCACCACTTCCTAATCAAATTATCTAGCATTTTTTTTCTTTGTTTTTTTTTTACAATTGCCGTTCCTTTATTGTGACGGCTGCATTGCTGCCGTCGAAGTTCTCTTTTTTTTCTATTTTTTTTTTACTAAGCTTTCGTTTTACCGCCCAATGTGTCCATCACAGTACTATCCTATACACCTGTAAGAAACTCTCGGTAAAATAAACGGTCGGTAAAACAAATGCTTGGCAAAAAACTCCGAGTTTATCGCGGGCCGAACACGCTTTTGCATCCAGATATATCCATGGGGGCAAATGGGCATATAGTATACAGAAAGGGCGTCCAGTCTAATCTTCCAAACTATATAGAGTGGAAATGAAGCGTTTAACTTGAACGTGGGAAAATTTAACTGCCATAGGGACTAATCGAGGAAAAATCCGTAACAATTACAGTCCGTAGTTAAATGATGCGTCTTCATTTCTGAGTATATACATAAAACATGTTGAATACCCTTGCAATCCCAGATACTAAAACTTCTTGGTGCAAATCATAACCGGTGCCCCCTATAGAGGCGCATCCAGGATTTCTGTTCGGTGAGTGTATTTTTTTCGGGAGGTTGGATTACAAAAATTAAAAAACGTACCAAAAACTTGTATATATGCATTTTTGTTACATTTTTACGAGCTGGACAAAGATTTCAGAGGGAGGAGGGGTTCCAATCCGGTACCCCCTCCCCCTTGAACCCCTACCTCTTTTGAAAATAAGTATATCTGTGCAAATGCGATTCGCGTATAAAGATTCATCAGATCAATCTTTCTTAAATTATGTTAATTTCTTTATAATGTTAGTAGTATGCGCCTTCTGGATTTGCTTGCGCCCCTAGGAATTTCTACGTTATTCTACAGAAGCTCTACACCTTTTCAAAGAGATTCAGAGCTCCCTCACATGGCATTATACTATGTTCCATCTTGCGCTAGTTGGAAAATTGCATAATATGTTATGAAGGACGAGTTTTTTGACATAATTTACGTAGACTAGATTTCTACTTCATGATATAAATGTCTTTTAGGGTAAATCCGTGTCAGAAAAAACCGGTGCGTCTTGTTTAGCTGCCAATATATATCAATTATTTTTTGTATATATTCAAGTTTCAGATTAGAATTTTTTACAGTTTTAATAGTTCATTCATTCTAGCAGTATCAAATATTTTTGCAAAAATTTACATTGATAGAGATATGGAATATTCTATGCGACTTCTGGTGAGTAAAATTTTCTCATTATTATAATGAAAAGTAATCTATTTTTCTTTTGTCTCGTCATTAAGTTAGGGAAGAATTTCCTTTACCTTCCTTACTTACGCTTTTTTTCACTCTGTTGTTAGCTTTTTTAAAAAGTATTTCGCTAAATATTCAAAACAGGGTCAGTCAGTTTCGCTATAACGAAAATAATTCTATTTTTTTTTGTCCCGTCATTAATTCAATGAATAATTTCCTTTACCTTCCTTTATTTCGCTTTTTTTTTCACTGTGTTGTTGTCTATTTTAAAAATCATTTCTCCGAAAATTAAGAAAAGGTTCAGTAAGTTTCGAGATAATAAAAAAACATCTATTTTTTGTCTCGTCATTAAGCTAGGGAAGAATTTCCTTTTACCTTCCTTAATTACGCTTTTTTTTTCACTGTGTTGTTAGCTCTTTTAAAAAGCATTTCGCTAAATATTCAAAACAGGGTCGGTCAGTTTCGCTATAATAAAAAAAAAATCTATTTTTTTGTCTCGTGCATTCAAGTTAGGGAAGAATTTCCCTTTACCTTCCTTACTTACGCTTTTTTTTCTCACTGTGTTGTTAGCTCTTTTAAAAAGCATTTCGCTAAATATTCAAAACAGGATCAGTCAGTTTCGCTATAATAGAAAAAAATCTATTTTTTTGTCTCGTCATTAAGTTAGGGAAGAATTTCCTTTACCTTCCTTACTTACGTTTTTTTTTCACTGTGTTTTTAGCTCTTTTAAAAAGCATTTCGCTAAATATTCAAAACAGGATCAGTCACTTTCGCTATAATAAAAGAAATCTATTTTTTTGTCTTGTCATTAAGTGGCTTTTTCAAAATTGAGTTATGAATTAACTTACGAACTATGCCTGAACTGGGCACTTTAATTGTTACGAACTGGGCACTTTAATTGATAATATGGAAGGAGAAAAAAGTTCTTCGTTTACAATGATTTATTTAGTCCCGGTTAACTGCTTGTGTCATTTTTTCAAATTTTGAGAATTTAGTACTGTGATATTAGTAATTTAGGTATATAAGTTTTAAAAGCTTTGCATATATAAAAAATATATACAATTGTCAACTTTTCGTGTTTGATACTATGGAATTGAAGGCCCAATGCCCTCCGTTAATATTCTGAATAAGTAAGAATTGAGCTAGCTAACTAAATTGCGTCATTTTTTCCACTTTTGGGGGTTTGATAGTGATATTGAAGGGGGCAGTACCCTTCCGTAAGCTAAATAGTTTGAAAACTGAAAATTATTTTTATTTTAGAATGCCGTTGATCAATCATCGCATCAAAAATGTGCGAAATTGAACAAAGCCAAGGACAAAGCCGAGACAGGAGTAATTAAACCATTAAATTCAATCAAGCCTAGTGCCAGCTCTATACGGACCACTATGCAACCTGGTACAAAATTTAAGAGGGAATGGATGCTTTCATATAATGCACCAGCCTCATCTGGTCAAGATCGGGGGGACAATCCTCTTCATGCTGTACCAGGAACTCCGGGTTCACATGCGCATTAATAGTTTTTAAGAGTATACAATTTTTTTTCTTTCCGGCTAATCAAAAATTGTACACATGTCCTCACGTGCGTTATTTTCTACTTTTAAAACTTAAATTCGTTTATAGGCTCTTCTGTAATAATTATCTTGCATTTTCTGTCATTACCATTTCCCACATTAGCAGAGTATGAAAGAGTGATTATAGCAGAGAAGTAGCAAATAGCTT